>NC_091283.1:820074638-820367138 GCF_032444005.1 Ranitomeya imitator
TAGGGAGCTATGGTTTTTATTGGCATCACTGTGGAGTACATATGACATTTTGATCACTTTTGGTGGGAGGTGCAACTACAGAAAGAGGGCAATTCTGGTATTTAGTTTTTATTTTTGCTTTATAGCATTTATAGTACGGGTTCAATAATTTTAGATGTTGAGAGATCAAACTTTTGCGAACGCAGCAATACCACATTTTTTTATTTCTTTCTTTTAAATTTTTTGCTTTTCATTATATTTTTTAGTCCCCATAGGGGACTTGAACCTGTAATCGCTTGTTCTACGTTTTGCTATACTTCAGTATTGGTGCATATTATTATTATTCATTTTTATAGCGCCATTTATTCCATATGGTGAACATAAGTACCAAGATGATTGCATGAAGCGCCTTTGGCTGCCAAGGCAATTTATCACGTTGCTGGCGTGGAAGGCGATGGCCACCTGAATCGACACTCGAGCAGGATCATTGACAGCGACATTTAAGCTCCATACACCCATACTGTAATATGTAAACACTGGAAAGGGGTTAAATGTAAATTACTTTTAGCCTCGAAACTCCCAAAATAAAATGCCGCAGCAGCTATTTTCATTACTCCTTTTTTTACAGCTTTGGAGTTACACAATGTCTACTTCTCCATTCTTGACTAAAGCTAAAGTTAGAATTCTGCTGGTTTCCCGTAATCAGGGAGAAGTGCATTGTGGGAAGTCAGATGACTCAGCGGTACAGCTAGCGCTAAGCTTTTAGGTCACATGCCTGACAGTGGGTGGAGCAAAACTGCTGACTGTTCCCTTTGCAGTTTTTTTTACTGCGCAGTGGCGCTCTCAGCCATCCATCTGTGCAGGAAGCCGTTACCGGGTCCCAGAGGTTGGACCTTCATAGAGCATAACATGTTAACATATCCTGGCCATCACTTTATCAGATAGGAACAACCCTCTATGTCCTGACTTGGGCACATCTTAAAGGGGTTTTCCACTTTTAGAAAAGAGGATCCCAGATGCAATAAAATACATACAATATCAAACAGAGCCAGTACTCACCCTCACCTTTTTCATTACGTACTGTGCAGCTTCCAAGCAGAAGCCGCCTGAACAGAGCGGTCATTTCTTTTAACCAATTCATAACTTTCGAAGTGTAAAACGATTAAAAGGACTGAACATAAGAACAGCAAATCGTTTCCACATTTTTGAGCCTTTTTGCAGGTGTGTTTCGGGCCTGCTTGACAAAGACACCGTGTGCACATACCCCTTCTTCAGGGAGTTTTTGGAGAAGTTTTTCATTTCCTGAATTGGTTTTGAACAATTTGGCTGAACGCACACAACGTTAGAGGTCAGCGTACCTGAAGAGTTTTTCAGTAAAATGTTTAATTTCGTGTGCGTTTTTTTTTTTGTCTTTTCTGTTAAGTTTTTCCTGTGGCTTTACTTCTATACATAAAATAATAGGTGGCTTCCATGCAGAAGCTTCCTGAAGAACGATCGGGTCATTTTGTTTAACTACTTGCGTCTATGGAAATGTGAAGTAATTTTCACGTTGCGGTGCATAGAATCATTCCCTTTGATGTTTATTAAAGAGGTTGTCCCTTACTTTAATATTGATGGCTTATCCTTAGGACAGGCCATCAATATCTGATCGGTGTGTGTGCGACACCCAGCACCTCCACCGACCAGCTGTTCTCGGTGCTGGAAGTGCTCCGTTACAGAGATGCTCCATCTTCTGATAGTGGTCGCGTCCGGTACTACACATTCGCCCCCCAATTGATTTGAATAGGAGGCGGATGTGCAGTATCCTGTCGCAGCCACTATTAGTAGACGTGAGAAGTTCCATAACTGAGCATTTCCGGATGCTACAGGCACCAGTAAGAGCTGATCGGTGGGTGTGCTGGGTGTCACATTCTCACCTCTTAGACACTGGTGACCTATCATAAGGATAGGCCATGAATTTTGATCTCTTAAAGGGAACCTGTCACCCCCAAAATGGAAGATGAGCTAAGCCCACCGGCATCAGGGGCTTATCTAAAGCATTCTACAATGCTGTAGATAAGCCCCTGATGTATCCTGAAAGATGAGAAAAAGAGGTTAGATTATACTCACCCAGGGGTGGTCCCACTGCGGTCCGATCCAATGGGTGTCGCGGTCCGGTCCGGGGCCTCCCATCTTCTTACGATGACGTCCTCTTCTTGTATTCACGCTGCGGCTCCGGCGCAGGCGTACTTTGTCTACCCTGTTGAGGGCAGAGCAAAGTACTGCAGTGTGCAGGCGCCGGGAAAGGTCAGAGAGGCCCGGTGCCTGTGCACTGCAGTACTTTGCCCTCAACAGGACAGAGAAGTACGCCTCTGCCGGAGCCGCGGCGTGAAGACAAGAAGAGGACGTCATCGTAAGAAGATGGGAGGCCCCGGACTGGACCGCGACGCCCATTGGATTGGATCGCCCCTGGGTGACTATAATCTAACGTCTTTTTCTCATCTTTCAGGATACATCGGGGGCTTATCTACAGCATTACAGAATGCATTACAGAATGCTGTAGATAAGCCCCTGATGCTTAGCTCATCTTCCATTTTGGGGGTGACAGGTTCCCTTTAATGACCAAGATAATTTTGACCTTAATGACTAAACCAAATTTTACAATTCTGACCACGGTCACTTTATGAGGTAATTCTGGAACGCTTCAACGTATCCCACTAATACTGAGACATATTGTACTTCATGATAGTGGTAATATTTCTTCAATATGACTTGTGTTTATTTGTAAAGAGAACAGAAAATGATGAAAATTTCACAATTTTCAAGTTTGTAATTCTTATGCCCTTAAAGGGAACTTGTCAGCAGGATTGTGCCCAGCAACCTACCGACAGTGTCAGGTTGGCGGATTACAATGATACCTGGGTTCATATGAACTTGAGCGTGGGAAAATATTCTGAAAAGTTCCCAGGCTCGAGTTCATATGAGGACATCCAGCAGAGGGCGCATCACCGCGACTCGAGGTAACTACAGTACATTGCCCTGCATTCCATTCATTCACCAAGTTTTACAGACAGGAGCACAGCTGCATTAGCAGAGCTCCTGGGTATAAAATGATTTAACCCCTTCAGATGGATTTACAGCGTGGGACAAGACTGTAACGACGGAAGGTATGGAATATTGTTGTTTGGTTTTTTTAACTTTGTTTCAGGTGACAAGGGTCTTCTGGTGGATTAAGAGTATAATAAAATATTAAAACACCATGTGTCTTTATTTCATTAAAATACTTTTTAATAATGTGTGTTTTATTAACCATTTCGTACTATTGGATTAATAATCGATAGGTGTCATAATTGACGCATCTCCATTATTAACCAGGCTTAATGTCACCTTACAATAGCAAGGTGACATTAACCCTTCATTACCCCATATCCCCTGTAGTGGGGAGTGGGAAGAGAGAGGCTAAGTGCCAGAATAGGCACATCTTCCAGATGTGCCTTTTCTGGGGTGGCTGGGGGCAGATGTTTTTAGCCAGGGGGGGCTAACAACCATGAACCCTCTCCAGGCTATTTATATCTGCCCTCAGTCACTGGCTTTACCACTCGGGCGGAGAAAATTGCGAGGGAGCCTACACCAATTTTTTTCGGGATTTAACCCTTTAATTTAATAGCTAGAGACCCCAATTTTGACACAATGACACTTCTTACATTACTAAAGAGGAATATGTAATAAAATAAGGGATATGAGATGGTTTACTGTATGTAAACCATGTCTCATATCCTGTCGGGTTTGAGAAGGAGATAGGAAAAGGCGGCAATTGAATTACCGGCTTTTCTGCTATCTAGCGCTGAATTAAATATATATATACCTATACTATGTGTACACATTTATTCTATCTATTCTAACCTGTCAGTGTGATTTTACTGTACACCGCACTGAATTACCGGCTTTTCTATAGAACACAGGTGCGTATTTCTCGCAAGTCACACTGATGGTCCGTGCGTAATCCGATTTTTTCTCGCCCCCATAGACTTGCATTGGCGATTCTCAGCCAAGATACGCTGACAATTGCAGAATGCTGCGATTTCACTCGGATCCTGAATACGGCCGAGAAAACAAAGGATAATAGGCGCTGCCCCATTGATTAACATTGAGCCGAGTGCTTTGCGATTTTTTTATCGCATTGCACTCGGCCGTATTACGGTCTAGTGTAACTCCGGCCTTAGTCACATAGATTTATTCTGAAAAGAATCTGGGTGGAGACAATTTTTTTTCCCCTCTAGCAAAATGGCGCTTCCGGCGGCTGCACAGTAGCATCTATCGGATCGCTGATACATGCTACTGCTCAGACATGGCCAGCGTCATTTTGAGAGGTGTTTCTGTTTTTTTCAGATTAAATCTATATGACTAAATAAAACAAGCTTGAGGAGGCTAATTTGCATATTCCAGGTGCCTTCTGGTAAAAGCGAAGTCTCCCTAAGCTAGAAGATCGTTGGGTACAGCCGGGACCAGCTGCTTGGAAAGCATCACCAAATGAATTTTTGCCTGTAGGACATTATTGCAAGAGAGCTTGGCTGAGTAGATTACACAAGAAGGAAAACACACAGCAAGTCAGCAGGATCTAGGAGCAACATGGCAGATGTGACAACCTACATGGTGAGCTGCAGCATGTGCTACATGTTCACAGATCGACCAGAAGAAGAATCAAATTTCACCTGTCAGAAGTGTAGACTAGTGGCCCTTTTAGAAGAAAAGGTGCGGGGTCTGGAAGAAAGAATAGCAACTTTGAAACTCATCAAAGAGAATGAAGACTTTCTAGACAGAACAGAAGCATCTCTACTGGTCACAGAAGGTGAAAAAAGTGTCAGAGAACCTCCAAAAGCAGATGAGTGGAAGCATGTGACCAAAAGAAGCAAGAAGACCATAGAGAAATCACCAACCACACAATTGAAGAACCGATATCAAATCTTTGTAGAGGATGAAGATGGCACACCTAAGGATGAAGCAATACCAGCAAGCAAAAAAGAAAAGGGCACACAGCAACAAGTGACAGCAAAAAGTACAGCCAAGAAGCAACGAAGAGTGGTGGGAGACTCACTACTGAGAGGCACAGAAGCAGCCATCTGCAGACCGGACATAACTGCAAGAGAAGTATGCTGCCTTCCAGGTGCGATGATCAAGGATATGACCGATAGGATACCAAAGCTCTTCAGCTCCAAGAACGTCCACCCATTTCTTCTGATACATGTTGGCACCAATGACACGGCAAGGAAGGACCTACCGACAATCTGCAAAGACTTTGAAGAGTTGGGGAAGAAAGTAAAGGAACTGGATGCACAGGTAGTTTTTTCTTCTATCCTTCCAGTAGACGGGCATGGCACCAGGGGATGGAACAGGATCCTTGATGCAAACAACTGGCTAAGACGATGGTGCAGACAACAAGGATTCGGATTCCTGGACCACGGTGTGAATTACTGGTACGATGGACTCCTCGCCAGAGACGGACTACACCTCAACAAACCTGGGAAACACACATTCGCCAGAAGACTCGCTACACTCATCAGGAGGGCGTTAAACTAGAAGAAGAGGGGACGGGAAGAAAAACATTAGACTCGAACAAAGAAGACCCAGGAAAACATACTCAGAAGGGAGGTAAGAACATTTCTAAAACAATCCACAGCGAGGAGATTGGAACAAAACAAAATCCTCTAAACTGCATGCTCGCAAACGCCAGAAGCCTGACAAACAAGATGGAAGAACTAGAAGCAGAAATATCTACAGGTAACTTTGACATAGTGGGAATAACCGAGACATGGTTAGATGAAAGCTATGACTGGGCAGTTCACTTACAGGGTTACAGTCTGTTTAGAAAGGATCGTAAAAATCGGAGAGGAGGAGGGGTTTGTCTCTATGTAAAGTCTTGTCTAAAGTCCACTTTAAGGGAGGATATTAGCGAAGGAAATGAGGATGTCGAGTCCATATGGGTCGAAATTCATGGAGGGAAAATTGGTAACAAAATTCTCATTGGGGTCTGTTACAAACCCCCAAATATAACAGAAACCATGGAAGGTCTACTTCTAAAGCAGATAGATGAAGCTGCAGCCCATAATGAGGTCCTGGTTATGGGGGACTTTAACTACCCGGATATTAACTGGGAAACAGAAACCTGTGAAACCCATAAAGGCAACAGGTTTCTGCTAATAACCAAGAAAAATTATCTTTCACAATTGGTGCAGAATCCAACCAGAGGAGCAGCACTTTTAGACCTAATACTATCTAATAGACCTGACAGAATAACAAATCTGCAGGTGGTCGGGCATCTAGGAAATAGCGACCACAATATTGTGCAGTTTCACCTGTCTTTCACTAGGGGGACTTGTCAGGGAGTCACAAAAACACTGAACTTTAGGAAGGCAAAGTTTGACCAGCTTAGAGATGCCCTTAATCTGGTAGACTGGGACAATATCCTCAGAAATAAGAATACAGATATTAAATGGAAAATGTTTAAGAACATCCTAAATAGGCAGTGTAAGCGGTTTATACCTTGTGGGAATAAAAGGACTAGAAATAGGAAAAACCCAATGTGGCTAAACAAAGAATTAAGACAGGCAATTAACAGTAAAAAGAAAGCATTTGCACTACTAAAGCAGGATGGCACCATTGAAGCTCTAAAAAACTATAGGGAGAAAAATACTTTATCTAAAAAACTAATTAAAGCTGCCAAAAAGGAAACAGAGAAGCACATTGCTAAGTAGAGTAAAACTAATCCCAAACTGTTCTTCAACTATATCAATAGTAAAAGAATAAAAACTGAAAATGTAGGCCCCTTAAAAAATAGTGAGGAAAGAATGGTTGTAGATGACGAGGAAAAAGCTAACATATTAAACACCTTCTTCTCCACGGTATTCACGGTGGAAAATGAAATGCTAGGTGAAATCCCAAGAAACAATGAAAACCCTATATTAAGGGTCACCAATCTAACCCAAGAAGAGGTGCGAAACCGGCTAAATAAGATCAAAATAGATAAATCTCCGGGTCCGGATGGCATACACCCACGAGTACTAAGAGAACTAAGTAATGTAATAGATAAACCATTATTTCTTATTTTTAGGGACTCTATAGCGACAGGGTCTGTTCCGCAGGACTGGCGCATAGCAAATGTGGTGCCAATATTCAAAAAAGGTTCTAAAAGTGAACCTGGAAATTATAGGCCAGTAAGTCTAACCTCTATTGTTGGTAAAATATTTGAAGGGTTTCTGAGGGATGTTATTCTGGATTATCTCAATGAGAATAACTGTTTAACTCCATATCAGCATGGGTTTATGAGAAATCGCTCCTGTCAAACCAATCTAATCAGTTTTTATGAAGAGGTAAGCTATAGGCTGGACCACGGTGAGTCATTGGACGTGGTATATCTCGATTTTTCCAAAGCGTTTGATACCGTGCCGCACAAGAGGTTGGTACACAAAATGAGAATGCTTGGTCTGGGGGAAAATGTGTGTAAATGGGTTAGTAACTGGCTTAGTGATAGAAAGCAGAGGGTGGTTATAAATGGTATAGTCTCTAACTGGGTCGCTGTGACCAGTGGGGTACCGCAGGGGTCGGTATTGGGACCTGTTCTCTTCAACATATTCATTAATGATCTGGTAGAAGGTTTACACAGTAAAATATCGATATTTGCAGATGATACAAAACTATGTAAAGCAGTTAATACAAGAGAAGATAGTATTCTGCTACAGATGGATCTGGATAAGTTAGAAACTTGGGTGAAAGGTGGCAGATGAGGTTTAACAATGATAAATGTAAGGTTATACACATGGGAAGAAGGAACCAATATCACCATTACACACTGAACGGGAAACCACTGGGTAAATCTGACAGGGAGAAGGACTTGGGGATCCTAGTTAATGATAAACTTACCTGGAGCAGCCAGTGCCAGGCAGCAGCTGCCAAGGCAAACAGGATCATGGGGTGCATTAAAAGAGGTCTGGATACACATGATGAGAGCATTATACTGCCTCTGTACAAATCCCTAGTTAGACCGCACATGGAGTACTGTGTCCAGTTTTGGGCACAGGTGCTCAGGAAGGATATAATGGAACTAGAGAGAGTACAAAGGAGGGCAACAAAATTAATAAAGGGGATGGGAGAACTACAATACCCAGATAGATTAGCGAAATTAGGATTATTTGGTCTAGAAAAAAGACGACTGAGGGGCGATCTAATAACCATGTATAAGTATATAAGGGGACAATACAAATATCTCGCTGAGGATCTGTTTATACCAAGGAAGGTGACGGGCACAAGGGGGCATTCTTTGCGTCTGGAGGAGAGAAGGTTTTTCCACCAACATAGAAGAGGATTCTTTACTGTTAGGGCGGTGAGAATCTGGAATTGCTTGCCTGAGGAGGTGGTGATGGCGAACTCAGTCGAGGGGTTCAAGAGAGGCCTGGATGTCTTCCTGGAGCAGAACAATATTGTATCATACAATTAGGTTCTGTAGAAGGACGTAGATCTGGGGATTTATTATGATGGAATATAGGCTGAACTGGATGGACAAATGTCTTTTTTCGGCTTTACTAACTATGTTACTATGTTACTATGTTACATTATAGGTGCGATCATGCTGCAGACTGAAGTGTTTCTTGCAGCCTTCTGACTGTAAAGTGCCTAATTCGTAGCGGATGCCATCAGGAGAAGAAGAAGAAGTGACCTGCAATCTCAAAAACTGATGCAGAAAAAAAATGATCAAAAGACTGAATATGTGAATGGCAACATAGGCTTATAATAGAAATTAATAGGAAGAGCCTTTAAAGTGTGTTGTGAGGGTTTTTTTGTAGCAGAATCGCTCCCAAAAAAATCCCTCTGTATGCTCCTAATTTACCAGGCTCAGAGATTAGTTTATTAGTGGTCTGCATTAATCTGAAGGTTATAAAGACTCCCACTCCCCCACAATCTCACGGCACACTGCAGCAAACGGTTAAGAACTAATGTCGTTCATTTAAGAAAATAGTTGACCCTTGTCCCAATATCCTTGGGATAATCAGTGGGCGGCTTCTTCCAGGGTGTTTCTATTGATATACATATATATTCATGCAAATTAGACATCTGTCAGCTGTCCGCGTACTAATCATCTGCATTTAATTCCAGGCTGATTGGTTTACAATTAGTGAGGATTTCGTTTCTGATACAATTAGTGTTGGGATCTGAATGTTAATTCCTTCCTGGGAGTAGAGTTTTTCAGATTACAAAATGAAAAGAAAAAAAAGAAAAAATTATTTAAAGGGAATCTGTCAGCAGGTTTTTGCTATGTAGTCTGACAGCAGCATGACATAGAGGTGGAGACACTGATTCCAGTGATGTATTACTCAGTTTACTAGATGCAGCAGTTGTGAAAGAGTCACAGTGTTCTGTGCTGCAGATCTAGCAGAGCTCAGAATGCGGAGCCCTGTATAACCGCTCACACCACTGATTGGCAGCTTTCTATGTACATATGTAGAGATGCTAGTCAGTGATGGGGACGTGGACGGACCAGCAGGCACGAGACACTTAGTCCTGTAGGGATAATCTCCTTCGAATAAAACACTGATTTTATTGAAACAACAAAACATGGACTAGTAAGTGACACATCACTGGAACCAGGGTATCTCCCCCTAAATCATATTGCTCAGATTACATAGCAGAAACCTTTGACAGATTCCCTTTAAGTCTTCCCTAAACTGTTACCACAAATGTCCTAAAATTGTTCACGAGCTTAATCCTTGTGTTCTGCCACCCCATAACTCCCGTGAAAAAAAGTGGCAAAAAATGTGTTTTTTGGACACTTTCATTAAAAAATAAATGTAACATATTACAGGGGAGCCTGACCTAATCAGGACACATCCGTTCTTGAGCCTAACCCCAGCTCAACTGAAACTCTTCATAGGCCACTCGTGCTACCTGCCACTTCTGGCCCCCCGGGCATCCATCAGGTTTTCCTCCGATCTTTGAGGTTAGGCTGGTTACACATCCAGGGAGGTACATGGTCGTGGTCGACCACCAAAAGTGCCCTTATCAGGAGTGCAGTGCTGCGATCAGACAAGGCTCACCTGTAGACCCCCAGTGCCCACCAGCATGGGGTCAATGCTATTTTCCCTATGCCCATGCTATCGTTACTCTCTTGAGGCCATTATCTCTTGAATAATGCTACCAATGGCCCCCTGATTCACAGCATATAAAGGGTCGCAGGGACCCCGCTATGTTTACTTGGGTCCCCCCAGACCCCTGTCACTAATTGCGAAGAATACTGGAGCTTTATTATTTCCCTTCACTAGAATTTATTCTGATGGGAAATCTCAATGCTTCAGCATCTATCTATATATATAATTGTCTAAGGGTTTTTCCGTCTGTCTGTCTGTCTGTCTGTCCTGGAAATCCCGCGTCCCTGATTGGTCGATGCCGCCAGGCCTCGACCAATCAGCGACGGGCACAGTATCGACGTAGAAATCCCGTGTCTCTGATTGGTCGAGGCCACCAGGCCTCGACCAATCAGCAACGGGCACAGCGACAATGATGTCATAATGGTTGCCATGGCGACGATGATGTCATAAAGGTTGCCTCGATCAATCAGTGACGGACACAGTCTGCCGCGAATTCTGGAATCATCATTGTCCATATACTATGGGGACGTGCATATTCTAGAATACCCGATGCGTAAGAATCGGGCCACAATCTAGTAGTATGATATTCTACTAAATTAGCA
The DNA here is from genome assembly GCF_032444005.1 of Ranitomeya imitator. Lineage (NCBI taxonomy): Eukaryota > Metazoa > Chordata > Amphibia > Anura > Dendrobatidae > Ranitomeya > Ranitomeya imitator. The sequence continues at coordinate 820,085,335 of NC_091283.1, forward strand.
AATGGGGGAAATGGTGTTGGCTCGAGAAAAAAAACAGCATTTTACATTTTATAGTAAGATTCTATTTTTTTAATCTACAGAGTAATAATTATGGAATCATATGCTAAACAGATCCTGAGGCCACGGGTGTGATTTTCTTCCAGTAACTGACACTAACGCTCTCTTTAATTCTATCTTCTATCTATATTTCTTTTAAAAAGATTTTTTGCTGATGAATATTCTGACCCAGACCTCTTGAAATGCAGAATTCAGCAGCTGATTGGTCGATAATGTCACCTGACATTTTCTGTTGTTTCTGATTGGTCACTTCGGCGCTAGCCTTTAAAATCATTCACACACAAGCTTTCCCTACAAACTCCTACCTAACAAACAGAAACATACTAAAAAAAAAATAGTTCAAAGAGACACTAAAAAAAGTAAAAGATGGCAGTTATCTACTTACTAAACTGATATTGAACTCTCCACAAAAAAATCTTTAAACTCTTCGAGGAAACGTGAAGAATCTCAGCATCGGACCAGGGGAGGGTGAGAAAATACTTTTTTTTTTTTTTTAAACAACTCAATTTTTACTAATATTTCTTTCAGTGTATCCAATACATTTACAGCAGATTCTCTTACTTGGTAATGTGGAATATGATGATGTTGTCTGATTCACCTCCGTTGTCAACCCTTGACCAAGCGTAATAAAGAAGTAGATCACCGGCGACCAGAGCCTTCCCAACATGATTATCTAAAAAGAAAAACATAAAAATGATTACAACAAATCTGAAATAATAATTACATAATTATTAAAAGGTCTCCAGATGGTGACAAGCTGGCGCCCATGAAGGATTGTGCACTGTTAAAAAGCCGACATAGCCCGAAACCTTCACAAGCCCCCCAGACTGATGGCGACTCTCACCCTAGAGGACTCGCTATGTCTGTACATTACCCAGCTAGACCACTCATTACAACTAAAACACTGCAATACTTCTTTTCTCCTGTGGGGGGCGGTACTGGGGAACTGACCAATGAAGTCCAATCAGGTGTTGTCTCTTTGGGGGCGTGCACTTCTTCTCCCTGTAGAAGTTGCTATCTGATAACATTCATTTGGCCTTAACAAAAGTTAACTCATTAGGTGCTCAAAGTTTCCTGATCTCTTCGCAACCAAGAGGCGAAATAAAACAAAAAAAAAGAAAACGTTTTAGGGTATGTGTACACGTTGCGGATTTTGATGCATTTCCGCAGCGTTTTTGGACCCGCGGATTTTCCTCAAATCCGCAGTGCGATGTGCACACAATGTTAATCAACACGCGGAATCGCAGCAGTTTTTTTTCCGCAGCATGTCAATTCTTTTTACGGATCTGCAGCGTTTTTGCACCCATTGACTTCCATTGATTCAGTCAAATCTGCAGCAAAATGGCAGGATCTATAGGGGAAATCGTCGTAGGACACTCGTTATCAAATGGACTAAGTCGGACAGGGAGTATACGGTTGGCTTATTATTTTTTATTTTTTGCAGGCGATCGATGGCTTTGGGGAATTAGGCGTGGTTGTAAGTATGGTGAAATTAAGAATATTAAAATACTTTTTTCTGGCTGTCTTTTTTTTTAACTCTTTTACTACTATAGGATTAGTAATGGATAGGTATCTTATTGACAATTCTCCATTACTATCCGGGTTTAATGTCACCTTACAATGCAAAGGTGACATTAACTCCTTATTACCCCATATGCTACAGTGGGAAGAGAGAGGCTAAGTGCTAGAATTGGTGCATCTCACAGATGCGCCACTTCTGGGGCAGCTGGGAGCTGGCATTTGTAGCCGGGGGGCCAATATCCATGGTCCCTAGGCTATGAATATCAGCCCGCAGCTGTCTGCGTAGCCTTTCTGGCTATAAATTATAGGGGGACCCCACGTCATTTATTTTAATAGCCAATAAAGGCTAAATATACAGCTGCGGGCTGATATTCATAGCCTGGGAAGCTCCATGGGTATTAACCCCTTCCCAGGCTATAAACATCGGCCCCCAATCGCTGGCTTTTCCACTCTGGACTTGAAAATTGCGCAACCTGGGCTTCCATAACACCTCAGCAGTGCCACAGGCTGATCGCCTCCATGCCATTCTGTATTGATGCAGTAATTGATGTAAAAGGAGCCCCGACCAAGTATTGAGTGCATTTACTGAACCTGTCACCCCAAAAATCGCGGTTGAGGTAAGCCCACCGGCATCAGGGGCTTATCTACAGCATTCTGTAATGCTGTAGATAAGCCCCCGATGTTACCTGAAAGAGGAGATGGGAGGCGTCTCTGGTCCGCTGCGGCACCTCCCATCTTCTTTCCATGACGTCCTCTTCTGATCTTCAGCCACGGCTCCGGCGCAGGCGTACTTTGTCTGCCCTGTTGAGGGCAGAGCAAAGTACTGCAGTGCGCAGGCGCCGGGCCTCTCTGACCTTTCTGGCGCCTGCGAACTGCAGTACTTTGTTGTGCCCTCAAGAGGGCAGACAAAGTACGCCTGCGCCGGAGCCGTGGCTGAAGATCAGAAGAGGACGTCTTGGAATGAAGATGGGAGGCGCCGCAGCGGACCAGAGACGCCCATCCGACCAGACCAGCAGCGGGACCGCCCCTGGGTGAGTATAATCTAACGTCTTTTTCTCCTCTTTCAGGTAACATCATGGGCTTATCTACAGCATTACAGAATGCTGTAGATAAGCCCCTGATGCCGGTGGGCTTACCTCACCCGCGATTTTCGGGGTGACAGGTTCCCTTTAAAATCATTTTTCAATCTGGTGTTATAGAGTATTCTAATTTACTGATATAATGACTTTTGGGTTTTCATTGGCTGTAAGCCATAATCATCAACATTAACAGAAATGAACACTTGAAATAGATAACTCTGTCTGTAATGACTCTATATAATATATGAGTTTCACTTTTTGTATTGAAGAACTGAAATAAATGAACTGTATGATGATATTCTAATTTAGTGAGAGGCACCTGTACTCTGCTATGAGTCTCTTTGCTGTGTTATGTGGAGTTAATGTATTCAGTTATTGGCTTGTGGCGGAGTACCAGGCGAGTACATTTATATACCGGGTGCAGGGATTGTGCAGCATATACAGCAAAGAATTTTTGCTCTGCATTTTACTCCCATGTGCAGAGACAGGCTGATTTCTAAAAGCAACAGTTGAAGTTATTGCTGAAAGGCCAAGACAAAAGGTCCATACAAATGCTTCTTGCAGCTGGCACTTTAATTCTTGCCTTGATCCACTAAAGGAATAATGAAGTAGTTGTTCTATGAATATTCACAGACACTCAATGTTGGGGTGACACTTAACAAATCATTCCTGCCCTCCTAATTACTAATTATTATGAGCTGTTGTCCCTGAGCCTTAGTTATTCTGTATATATTAGTTTACAGATTAACCGTCGTTTTAATTTATATTTCATAAATCAATAGTACATGTGAAAATAAAGCAACTTTGCAATATATCTGCTTCTTTCTCCTCCTGGACTGATCATTCATTTTTTAAATTCTCAAATCAGGAGTAAAATCTCTGTTCAGTGAAGACATATTGTTACATTATTGAGATAGGAGATGACAGTTGGTGCCTATAAGATTCTATGTAGAGGGGAGGAGGAGGGAGGAGCTAGAGGCGGAGCTCCAATCTACATAAGAGATGACAGTTAGTGCCGATAAGAATCTATGTAGAGGGGAGGAGGAGGGAGGAGCTAGAGGCGGAGCTCCAATCTACATAAGAGATGACAGTTAGTGCCCACAAGATTCTATGTAGAGGGGAGGAGGAGGGAGGAGCTAGAGGCGGAGCTCCAATCTACATAAGAGATGACAGTTAGTGCCGATAAGACTATGTAGAGGGGAGGAGGGAGGGGCTAGAGGCGGAGATCTAATCTACATAAGAGAGGACAGTTAGTGCCCACAAGATTCTATGTAGAGGGGAGGAGGAGGGAGGGGCTAGAGGCAGGGCTCCAATCTACATAAGAGATGATAGTTAGTGCCCATAAGATTCTATGTAGAGGGGAGGAGGAGGGAGGGGCTAGAGGCAGGGCTCCAATCTACATAAGAGATGACAGTTAGTGCCGATAAGAATCTATGTAGAGGGGAGGAGGAGGAAGGAGCTAGAGGCGGAGCTCCAATCTACATAAGAGATGACAGTTAGTGCCCATAAGATTCTATGTAGAGGGGAGGAGGAGGGAGGAGCTAGAGGCAGGGCTCCAATCTACATAAGAGATGACAGTTAGTGCCCATAAGATTCTATGTAGAGGGGAGAAGGAGGGAGGGGCTAGAGGCGGAGATCTAATCTACATAAGAGATGATAGTTAGTGCCCACAAGATTCTATGTAGAGGGGAGGAGGAGGGAGGGGCTAGAGGCAGGGCTCCAATCTACATAAGAGATGACAGTTAGTGCCCATAAGATTCTATGTAGAGGGGAGGAGGAGGGAGGGGCTAGAGGCAGGGCTCCAATCTACATAAGAGATGACAGTTAGTGCCCATAAGATTCTATGTAGAGGGGAGGAGGAGGGAGGAGCTAGAGGCAGGGCTCCAATCTACATAAGAGATGACAGTTAGTGCCCATAAGATTCTATGTAGAGGGGAGGAGGGAGGGGCTAGAGGCAGGGCTCCAATCTACATAAGAGATGATAATTAATGCCGATAAGATTCTATGTAGAGGGGAGGAGGGAGGAGCTAGAGGCAGGGCTCCAATCTACATAAGAGATGACAGTTAGTGCCCATAAGATTCTATGTAGAGGGGAGAAGGAGGGAGGGGCTAGAGGCGGAGATCTAATCTACATAAGAGATGATAGTTAGTGCCCACAAGATTCTATGTAGAGGGGAGGAGGAGGGAGGGGCTAGAGGCAGGGCTCCAATCTACATAAGAGATGACAGTTAGTGCCCATAAGATTCTATGTAGAGGGGAGGAGGAGGGAGGGGCTAGAGGCAGGGCTCCAATCTACATAAGAGATGACAGTTGGTGCCGATAAGAATCTATGTAGAGGGGAGGAGGAGGGAGGAGCTAGAGGCGGAGCTCCAATCTACATAAGAGATGACAGTTGGTGCCGATAAGATTCTATGTAGAGGGGAGGAGGAGGGAGGGGCTAGAGGCAGGGCTCCAATCTACATAAGAGATGACAGTTGGTGCCGATAAGAATCTATGTAGAGGGGAGGAGGAGGGAGGAGCTAGAGGCGGAGCTCCAATCTACATAAGAGATGACAGTTAGTGCCGATAAGATTCTATGTAGAGGGGAGGAGGGAGGAGCTAGAGGCGGAGCTCCAATCTACATAAGAGATGACAGTTAGTGCCGATAAGAATCTATGTAGAGGGGAGGAGGAGGGAGGAGCTAGAGGCGGAGCTCCAATCTACATACGAGATGACAGTTAGTGCCGATAAGGCTACTTTCACACTTCCGTTTTTTTCCGCTAGACGGTTCCGTTGAAAAACTGGATCCGTTGCATCCGTTTTGTCTGTTTTTACTATCCGCTTCATCCGGATTTTTTTTACGGATCCGTTTTCCATGCCTAAAAATGGGAGTCTCCCAAATATGATTGGCTACTGGAAAATAGGGAAACCAATATATTGACTGGCTGGCTGTCTTCAAGCTGGCAGGAGTCTTGCTGGCACATTTGTGGGTGACGCCCCAGGCCAGGTTTATATAGGTTTGGGGCCTGTCTGGCCAATTGGTTACAAATTCCTGATTCTGAGCATGCTCAGTGTAAAACAACGGATTCCAGCGCTGGATTCCATCATACGACGTGTCACGACGGATCCTGCGTCCATAGGCTTCCATTCTAGTCAACGACGTATGCCGCAGGATCCGTCGCGACACGTTTTCCCGACGCAGACAAAAAACGTTACACTGAATGTTTTTTCCAGATGTCGGTCCGCCAAAACACGACGGATCCGTCGCACGACGGATGCGACATGTGGCCATCCGTCGCGATCCGTCGCTAATACAAGTCTATGGGAAAAAAATGGATCCTGCGGGCACATTTGCAGGATCCGTTTTTTTGCCAAAACTACGCATTGCAACGGATCTGAAAAGACGGAAGTGTGAAAGAGGCCTAAGGCTACTTTCACACTAGCGTCATACGACGCACGTCGCAATGTGTCGTTTTGCAGAAAAAACGCATCCTGCAAAGTTGCCTGCAGGATGCGTTTTTTCTCCATAGACTTTAATTAGTGACGCATTGCGATGGATTGCCACACGTCGCATCCGTCACACGACGGATGCGCCGTGCTTTGGCGGACCGCCGGCACAAAAAAACGTTCCATGTAACTTTTTTTGTGCGTTGTTTCCGCCATTTTCGACCGCGCATGCACGGCCGAAGCTCCGCCCCCTCCTCCCCGCAACTCACAATGGGGCAGCGGATGCGTGGAAAATCTGCATCCGCTGACCCCATTGTGATTTTAGTTCACAGTATGCGTCGGTACCTCAGCCCGATTATTTTCCGCAGCATGTCAATTCTTTGTGCGGAATCCGCAGCGGTTTTACATCTGTTCCAATAGAAAAATGCAGATGAAAAACCGCAGCAGAATCCGCAGTAAAAACCGCAATAAATCCGCAGTAAAAACCGCAGCGGTTTTGAACTGCGGTTTTTCAAAATCCGCTGCGGAAAAATCCGCAGTCCTCCACTACACTGCCGCTAAGGAAAGTATATTGTAGACAAGAAACCGCTGCCAGCCTTTTCCTGTCTCTTGTTTTTATACATTGCCACTTGTATATCTGAAGGGGCAACAACCAGTATATCCCAGTGTGGCAATTTCTGTTGGAAGGGAAAAGATGGCTACAATTATCAGGCTGCTGGTGGGGGTCTCAAATACAACTTCTTGTTGGTGGAGTAGAAAGTGGTGCTGGACTATGGAAGAGAATATCGCATGTTAAAGGAAACCTGTCACCCCGAAAATCCCGGGTGAGGTAATCCCACCGGCATCAGGGGCTTATCTACAGCATTCTGTAATGCTGTAGATAAGCCCCCGATGTAACCTGAAAAGGGAGAAAAAGACGTTATATTATACTCACCCAGGGGCGGTCCCGCTGCTGGTCAGGTCAGATGGGCGTCTCCGGTCCGCTGCGGCGCCTCCTATCTTCTTTCCATGACGTCCTCTTCTGATCTTCAGCCACGGCTCCGGCGCAGGCGTACTTTGCTCTGCCCTCTTGAGGGCAGAGGATAGTACTGCAGTGCGCAGGCGCCGGAAAGGTCAGAGGCCCGGCACCTGCGCACTGCAGTACTTTGTCTGCCCTCAACAGGGCAGAGCAAAGTACGCCTGCGCCGGAGCCGTGGCTGAAGATCAGAAGAGGACGTCATGGAAAGAAGATAGGAGGCGCCGCAGCGGACCGGAGACGCCCATCCGACCTGACCAGCAGCGGGACCGCCCCTGGGTGAGTATAATCTAACGTCTTTTTCTCACTTTTCAGGTTACATCGGGGGCTTATCTACAGCATTACAGAATGCTGTAGATAAGCCCCTGATGCTGGTGGGCTTACCTCACCCGGGATTTTTGGGGTGACAGGTTCCCTTTAAATTAAAAGATTAGATACAAGTCTATGGTCACCATCAAAACAGCAGCTCGATTGTGAGTGTTATTCATCTCGTGTCAATCCCAGTACATATTCGCACTGGTGTCCAGGGCTCTCCAAGAATATAAAAATAAATAGAAAAAAATGTCATTATCAATAAGTTCCTGAAGACCTTTATTTAGAAAATCATGCTTATTTTGTCTTAGACGGTAATAACTACAATACACTAAAATGATCGCTGCCTTCTAACCCTGACTGAAATCAGTCCTAGAATACTAATAGGACCTGGGAGCATGTGCAGTAGGAAGCTCTGTATCCTCCTTTCCTGGGATGCCAGTAGATATTCAGATCTAATACTAGAGATACCAGGAGTAATGAGGTAAGAAGAGGCTGCTCACACTGCTGTCCACCCATCTGATCTAATACTGGAGATACCAGAGGTGCTCAGGTAAGAAGAGACTGCTCACACTGCTGTCCACCCTGTCTATCTGATCTATTACTGGAAATACCAGAGGTGCTGAGGTAAGAAGAGGCTGCTCACACTGCTGTCCACCCTGTCTATCTGATCTATTACTGGAAATACCAGAGGTGCTGAGGTAAGAAGAGGCTGCTCACACTGCTGTCCACCCTGTCTATCTGATCTAATACTGGAGATACCAGAGGTGCTGAGGTAAGAATAGGCCTCTAAAATTGCTGTCCCTCCTGATCTGCTGAATGCTGAGCATCTTCTGTGACCTGGATATCCACAGTACATGGTATAAGTTATCTCAAGGTCAGAGCAGCGGAGCTTCCTACTGCTTATGCTCACAGGCACACGTGATATTAAACTTCTAGGACTATTTTGTCAGTGTAATAAGACGGCTGCAATTGTAATGTATTGTAATCATTACTTCCCTAGACAAAACAAGACTGATTTGCTAATTAACAGTACGTTGGAATTTATTTATAACGACATTTACAGTAAAATATTGATGTTTATAACGAGGGATCCTGTATCTCATTCATGCTGCTCATGATCCGGACAGCATGAATCATGTGACGAGTTCCCTTTAAGAAGAAATACTGCAAGTTACCGTATATTCCATTTGGAATGTGAGGAAGTTCCTAAAACAAATGGGGATAGAATTTAATGATTTAGGACGTCTTTTCGTATCATATTATCTTGTACTGATGTTTAACTGCTCTTTAATGTCTCATGAAGAGTACATGAATCAAAAAGGATAGAAAAATTCTAACATAAAAAACATAAAAGCAGCAGAACTGAGATCAAATGATCTGCACTAATTACATGAAGATTTATTCCCCTCGCCCCTCTAAGGGCCCGACTGTTTTGGTCCATAAGGATCTTGCAATTTCTTTTAACTTTCTTCCAGTTGCATTTCAAGAACCTTAATATGTTTATTTTCTATTTTTGTTTCTACAGTAGGGATTCATGTTTTGCATAACAGGGTGGTATTTTTCAATAGTGCAATTTTAGAGTGTAATAATTTATTGTTTGCCTTTTTAATTTTTTTTTTAAGGCAGGTAAATGCAAACAAAAAACCCCGTAATTGCACATTTTTTTTTTACTTTTTTTGGAGAGGTTTTTTCTTTAGAGTATTCAACATGCAGAATATGTTACAAGCAATTCTTCCAAAATGTGTTTCAGGCCACTGTATTCAGCCATCAGATTTAGGTTTGGACCACTGAGGCCAGTGACATGTGACATGTGAGTAAAGGGTGTTTTTTTGTTTTTTTGGCAAACCCTCAAATGGAATCAAATTTGTGCAAACTGAACCTCAAAAATGTTGGATTCCAAAAAGCTTGGAAGAAATTCGTAACAACATTCGATTAATTAAGGATCGATTCGCTCATCACTAGTTTATTCTGCAGGTCAGTAGGAGATTATGGCACTTCAGGGAAAAAAAATGTTGGTTTGTGTTTTTCCATATGCCAAGAGCCATAACGTTTTAATTTTTCAATTGTGGGGTTTTTTTTGTTTTTATTTGTATTGTCCTTTTCATTGACACTATCTAGGGGCTCAAACGACTGATTTAATTTATTTTTAAAAATGAGATAAGATAAAGTAAGAAAACTGCTTACTGCTTTTTCTTTTCTTTATTATATTAACCCCTTTACCCCCAAGGGTGGTTTGCACGTTAATGACCGGGCCAATTTTTACAATTCTGACCACTGTCCCTTTATGAGGTTATAACTCTGGAACGCTTCAATGGATCCTGGTGATTCTGACATTGTTTTCTCGTGACATATTGTACTTCATGACAATGGTAAAAATTATTTGATAGTACCTGCGTTTATTTGTGAAAAAAACGGAAATTTGGCGAAAATTATGAAAATTTCGCAATTTTCCAACTTTCAATTTTTATGCAATTAAATCACAGAGATATGTCACACAAAATACTTAATAAGTAACATTTCCCACATGTCTACTTTACATCAGCACAATTTTGGAACCAAAATTTTTTTTTGTTAGGGAGTTATAAGGGTTAAAAGTTGACCAGCAATTTCTCATTTCTACAACACCATTTTATTTTAGGGACCACATCTCATTTGAAGTCATTTTGAGGGGTCTATATGATAGAAAATACCCAAGTGTGACACCATTCTAAAAACTACACCCCTCAAGGTGCTCAAAACCATATTCAAGAAGTTTATTAACCCTTCTGGTGCTTCACAGGAATTTTTTGAATGTTTAAATAAAAATGAACATTTAACTTTTTTTCACAAAAAATTTAATTCAGCTCCAATTTGTTTTATTTTACCAAGGGTAACAGGAGAAAATGGACCCCAAACATTGTTGTACAATTTGTCCTGAGTATGCCAATACCCCACATGTGGGGGTAAACCACTGTTTGGGCGCATGGCAGAGCTCGGAAGCGAAGGAGTGCCATTTGACTTTTCAATGCAAAATTGACTGGAATTGAGATGGGACGCCATGTTTCGTTTGGAGAGCCCCTGATGTGGCTAAACATTGAAACCCCCCACAAGTGACACCATTTTGGAAAGTAGACCCCCTAAGGAACTTATCTAGAGGTGTGGTGAGCACTTTGACCCAACAAGTGCTTCACAGAAGTTTATAATGTAGAACCGTAAAAATAAAAAATCATATTTTTTCACAAAAATTATCTTTTCGCCCCCAATTTTTTATTTTCCCAAGGGTAAGAGAAGAAATTGGACCCCAAAAGTTGTTGTACAATTTGTCCTGAGTACGCTGATAGCCCATATGTGGGGGTAAACCACTGTTTGGGCGGATGTGAGAGCTCGGAAGGGAAGGAGCGCCGTTTGACTTTTCAATGCAAAATTGACAGGAATTGAGATGGGACGTCATGTTGCGTTTGAAGAGCCACTGATGTGCCTAAACATTGAAACCCCCCACAAGTGACACCATTTTGGAAAGTAGACCCCCTAAGGAACTTATCTAGAGGTGTGGTGAGCACTTTGACCCACCAAGTGCTTCACAGAAGTTTATAATGTAGAACCGTAAAAATAAAAAATCATATTTTTTCACAAAAATTATCTTTTTGCCCCCAATTTTTTATTTTCCCAAGGGTAAGAGAAGAAATTGGACCCCAAAAGTTGTTGTACAATTTGTCCTGAGTACGCTGATACCCCATATGTGGGGGTAAACCACTGTTTGGGTGGATGGGAGAGCTCGGAAGGGAAGGAGCGCCGTTTGACTTTTCAAAGCAAAATTGACAGGAATTGAGATGGGACGCCATGTTGCGTTTGAAGAGCCACTGATGTGCCTAAACATTGAAACCCCCCACAAATGACACCATTTTGGAAAGTAGACCCCCTAAGGAACTTATCTAGAGGTGTGGTGAGCACTTTGACCCACCAAGTGCTTCACAGAAGTTTATAATGCAGAGCCGTAAAAATAAAACAAAATTTTTTTCCCACAAAAATTATTTTTTTAGCCCCCAGTTTTGTATTTTCCTGAGGGTAACAGGAGAAATTGGACCCCAAAATTTGTTGCCCAATTTGTCCTGAGTGCGATGATACACCATATGTGGGGGGAACCACTGTTTGGGCACATGGGAGGGCTCAGAAGGGAAGGAGTGCCATTTGAATGCAGACTTAGATGGAATGGTCTGCAGGTGTCACATTGCGTTTGCAGAGCCCCTAATGTACCTAAACAGTAGAAACCCCCCACAAGTGACACCATTTTGGAAAGTAGACCCCCTTAGGAACTTATCTAGATGTGTGCTGAGCGCTTTGACCCACCAAGGGCTTCACAGAAGTTTATAATGGAGAGCCGTAAAAATAAAACAAAAATTTTTTCCCACAAAAATTATTTTTTAGCCCCCAGTTTTGTATTTTCCCGAGGGTAACAGGAGAAATTCGACCCCACAATTTGTTGTCCAATTTGTCCTGAGTGCGCTGATACCCCATATGTGGGGGGGAACCACTGTTTGGGCGCATGGGAGGGCTCGGAAGGGAAGGAACTCCATTTGGAATGAGGACTTAGATGGAATGGTCTGCAGGTGTCACATTGCATTTGCAGAGCCCCTAATGTACCTAAACAGTAGAAACCTCCCACAAGTGACACCATTTTGGAAACTAGACCCCCTAAGGAACTCATCTAGATGTGTTGTGATAGCTTTGAACCCCCAAGTGTTTCACTACAGTTTGTAACGCAGAGCCGTGAAAATTAAAAAAAAAAAATCTTTCCCCCCAAAATTATGTTTTAGCCCCCAGTTTTGTATTTTCCCGAGGGTAAGAGGAGAAATTCGACCCCAAAAGTTGTTGTCCAATTTATCCTGAGTACGCTGATACCCCGTATGTTGGGGGAAACCAACGTTTGAGCGCATGGCAGAGCTCGGAAGGGAAGGAGCGCCATTTGGAATGCAGACTTAGATGGAATGGTCTGCAGACGTCACATTGCGTTTGCAGAACCCCTAATGTACCTAAACAGTAGAAACCCCCCACAAGTGACCCCATATTGGAAACTAGACCCCCCAGGGAACTAATCTAGATGTGTTGTGAGAACTTTGAACCCCCAAGTGTTTCACTACAGTTTATAACGCAGAGCCGTGAAAATAAAAAATCTTTTTTTTTCCCACAAAAAATATGTTTTAGCCCCGAGTTTTGTATTTTCCCATATGTTGGGGTAAACCCCTGTTTGGGCACACGGGAGAGCTCGGAAGGGAAGAAGCACTGTTTTACTTTTTCAACGCAGAATTGGCTGGAATTGAGATCGGACGCCATGTCGCGTTTGGAGAGCGCCTGATGTGCCTAAACAGTGGAAACCCCCCAATTATAACTGAAACCCTAATCCAAACAAATCCCTAACCCTAATCCCAACAGTAACCCTAACCACACCTCTAACCCTGACACACCCCTAACCCTAATCCCAACCGTAAATGTAATCTAAACCCTAACTGTAACTTTAGCCCCAACCCAAACTGTAGCCCTAGCCCTAACCCTAGCCCTAACCCTAATCCTAACCCTAGCCCAAACCCTAGCCCTAACCCTAGCCCTAACCCTAGCCCTAGCCATAACCCTAGCCCTAACCCTAGCCCTAACCCTAACCCTAACCCTAGCCCTAACCCTAACCCTAGCCCTAACCCTAACCCTAGCCCTAACCCTAGCCCTAACCCTAGCCCTAACCCTAACCCTAGCCCTAACCCTAGCCCTAACCCTAGCCCTAACTCTAACCCTAGCCCTAATGGGAAAATGGAAATAAATACATTTTTTTAATTTTTCCCTAACTAAGGGGGTGATGAAGGGGGGTTTGATTTACTTTTATAGCGCGTTTTTTAGCGGATTTTTATGATTGGCAGCCGTCACACACTGAAAGACGCTTTCTATTGCAAAAAATATTTTTTGCGTTACCACATTTTGAGAGCTATAATTTTTCTATATTTTGGTCCACAGAGTCATGTGAGGTCTTGTTTTTTGCGGGACGAGTTGATGTTTTTATTGGTAACATTTTCGGGCACGTGACATTTTTTGATCGCTTTTTATTCCGATTTTTGTGAGGCAGAATGACCAAAAACCAGCTATTCATGAATTTCTTTTGGGGGAGGCGTTTATACCGTTCCGCATTTGGTAAAATTGATGAAGCAGTTTTATTCTTCGGGTCAGTACGATTACAGCGACACCTCATTTATATCATTTTTTTATGTTTTGGCGCTTTTATACGATGAAAACTATTTTATAGAAAAAATAATTATTTTTGCATCACTTTATTCTCAGGACTATAACTTTTTTATTTTTTTGCTGATGATGCTGTATGGCGGCTCGTTTTTTGCGGGACAAGATGACGTTTTCAGCGGTACCATGGTTAGTTATATCTGTCTTTTTGATCGCGTGTTATTCCACTTTTTGTTCGGCGGTATGATAATAAAGCGTTGTTTTTTGCCTCGTTTTTTTTTTTTTTTTTCTTACGGTGTTTACTGAAGGGGTTAACTAGTGGGCCAGTTTTATAGGTCGGGCCGTTACGGACGCGGCGATACTAAATATGTGTACTTTTATTGTTTTTTTTTTTATTATTTAGATAAAGAAATGTATTTATGGGAATAATATTTTTATTTTTTTTTTCATTATTTTGGAATATTTTTTTTTATTTTTTTTTTACACATTTGAAATTTTTTTTTTTTACTTTTTTACTTTGTCCCAGGGGGGGACATCACAGATCAGTGATCTGACAGTTTGCACAGCACTCTGTCAGATCACTGATCTGACATGCAGCGCTGCAGCCTTCACAGTGCCTGCTCTGAGCAGGCTCTGTGAAGCCACCTCCCTCCCTGCAGGACCCGGATCCGCGGCCATCTTGGATCCGGGGCTGGAGGGAGCAGGGAGGGAGGTGAGACCCTCGCAGCAACGCGATCACATCGCGTTGCTGCGGGGGGCTCAGGGAAGCCCGCAGGGAGCCCCCTCCCTGCGCGGTGCTTCCCTGCACCGCCGGCACATCGCGATCATCTTTGATCGCGGTGTGCCGGGGGTTAATGTGCCGGGGGCGGTCCGTGACCGCTCCTGGCACATAGTGCCGGATGTCAGCTGCGATAAACAGCTGACACCCGGCCGCGATCGGCGGCGCTCCCCCCGTGAGCGCTGCCGATCGCATATTATTATTATTATTATTTATTATTATAGCGCCATTTATTCCATGGCGCTTTACATGTGAGGAGGGGTATACATAATAAAACAAGTACAATAATCTTGAAAAATACAAGTCACAACTGGTACAGGAGGAGAGAGGACCCTGCCCGCGAGGGCTCACAATCTACAAGGTGATTGTACTATTGCGTCCTTGGGAAGTAAAGCCCACCCCACATGGACGCAATAGTACGTCTAATGGCAGAAAGGGGTTAAAGAATGTAGAATGTAAGCCCGCAAGTGCAGGGTCCTCGCCCCTCTGTATCAGTCCGTCATTGTTAGTTTGCTTACTGTATGTGATATTTGTAACTTGTATGTAACCCCTTCTCATGTACAGCACCATGGAATCAATGGTGCTATATAAATAAAAAATAATAATAATAATAATAATAATAATAATAATAATAATAATATTATAAAGCAATGTAAGAGTTTTGTTGCATTTTTTTATTTATTGCAATATTTTACATTTTATTTGTTACTTTTCTTTTAGCCCCAAATTATGAGCCTGGCCGCTCCTATAATACACCGCACAGCTTCCGTATTGCAGACAGTATATTATTCCTGTCCATGTTAGGGCTCAACCAAATAAGCAAATATATCGGACGCGTGCTATCCGATTTTTAATTAGACAGCACACTGACCCATGTTATACACTAGGGCTGTTCAGATTAATAATCTTCCTCTCGATCTGACCGCATGCGCTATTGGATGAGTCTACTACTACTACCGTACTTCCAGAAACAGTGTGCAATACCCAACAGCGCCACCACAGATGAAATGTGGTATTACACAGTGTCTCTTGATATCAGTGGTCTGTTATTGGATTGAGTGGGAATAGTAGGTTCCCCCTAAAGATTCTTTATAAGTGCCGATCACTTTGGCTAAAAGATGAGGATCCTCATTGGGAGAGGTCCGCGATTAACTTGCATTTTCATTTATTAGAAGGGTTGTATAAGCCAAAGTGTCATTACATTGCCAGTATGTACATAGACCACCAAAGCGTCCACCCTTCACCACCATCGGCGGGCCAATAACCAGTTCAGCTCCTTGTATTCTTATTTTTACCAGTTTCTTACCAGCGCTATATTTTTTTTCCTATTTCATAAGAGCAGATGGCGCCTATAATATTCCACTGCCAGAAACATTCAATGTGTAAAGAAAATCACACGGATGGAAAAAAATCATTAATCTTTTATTCAGTCTGGAGCTCCAAAACAAGAGCGAGAAACCTCAAATCTGGAATTGTGTCATTTCACATAAAATCTTTGGATTTTTTTTTTGTACATGTTTTTTTCATTGCCTAACCACTAATAAAAAAAAAAACTAATGCTGGAAATAGCGAAGTAACGTGTATTTGTCACATACATGGCCTTTTGCTTTTCTCAAAAGGGTTGTCCACTAAAAAAATTAGATTTATTCATTTCTATATAACTTACTCATATATATTATAACAAAAAGACTGACAGGCACCTCCAAGCTAATGTGAACAGGTGCCAACTAGGAGCAGCTACTTCCATTTATTGTATATGGAGGTAGCTGCTCCTATTTGACACCTGTTCACATTAGTTTGGAGGTGCCTGTCAGTCTTTTTGTCATTGTATATTAGCTCTCTGACCGAGCACTCCGTCCTTCAGAATGTGATGGATTTTAATTGCAGCAAGGTCCTACCAACCCATAAAATCAGACTTGGAAGAGAGGTATTCACAACTACCCAGGAATTCAGACTTCAGTCTAAGGGTACCGTCACACTATACGATTTACCTACGATCACGACCAGCGATATGACCTGGCCGTGATCGTAGGTAAATCGTAGTGTGGTCGCTGGGGAGCCGTCACACAGACAGCTCTCCAGCGACCAAGGATGCCGAGGTCCCTGGGTAACCAGGGTAAACATCGGGTAACTAAGTGCAGGACCGCGCTTAGTTACCCAATGTTTACCCTGGTTACAAGCGTTAAACTAAAAAAAAACAAACAGCACATACTTACATCTGGGGTCCGTCAGGTCCCTTGCCGTCTGCTTCCCGCACTCAGTGACTGCCGGCCGTAAAGTGAAAGTGAAAGCACAGCCGCTGTGCTCTGCTTTCACTTTACGGCCGGCAGTCACAGTGCGGGAAGCAGAGACGGCAAGGGACCTGACGGACACCAGAATGTAAGTATGTGCTGTTTGTTTTTTTTTAGTTTAACGCTTGTAACCAGGGTAAACATCGGGTAACTAAGCGCGGTCCTGCGCTTAGTTACCCGATGTTTACCCTGGTTACAAGCGAACGCATCGCTGGATCGCATCGCTAGATCGCTAGATCGGTGTCACACACACCGATCTAGAGATGACAGCGGGAGATCCAGCGATGAAAGAAAGTTCCATACGATCTGCTACGACGTACGATTCTCAGCAGGATCCCTGATCGCTGCTGCGTGTCAGACACAGCGATATCGTAACGATATCGCTGGAACGTCACGAATCGTACCGTCGTAGCGATCGAAATGTTATAGTGTGACGGTACCCTTAGGCTACGTTCACACTTGCGTACCTCCTCCCTGAAGCTCTGCCCACTTCTTCCATTTAGGTCCGCCCACTTCTGCATACGTCCTGCGTACCTATCTTTAACATTGGGTATGCAGGACATGCGGATGCATACGGATGCGTCGTTTTGACGCGCCCGCCGACCGCACATGGACGCAACAAGTTGCGTTAGCAAAACTCCCCCGAGGCTTCTCTTTCACCAATTCATCGGTTCTGGTTCCCAGCAGTTCCACTTTAAGTTCTGGCTTGACACAGAAGAGTTTCCTGTGCCAGCACATGACCAGAGCTGTGTGTGAAAGGGGATGACTGACTGGTCATTTCTATAGCTAAGTTAACCCACTTTTCTGACTATGTATTGGCCGTGACATAAAAGGGGGCTGGCTTGGTGGCTTGTCTATTGAAAAGAGCAGTCAGCCAGCCCCCTTCACGCTTCAGTTACGTTCTTGTATATATAACAAATCTAAAAGAAAAATCAGTGGACAACTCCTTTAAGGAATAAAAAACATTAAGTATTATTAGAACGGAACATCAATCATGCTGTCACTAATTACGTGTTTTTTTTCCATTAAATCATCATTAAAAGCTGGGGTTCAGCCACTACCCAGCATTAAGGACATCAGACTCTGTTGGATCAGCTCTGCTACATCATCCATCATTGTTCCAGCTCTTCTATATCAAAGTTTATTGGGCTAGTTCTGCTACATCAACTGCTGCAACAGCTTTGCTATTCCTGTCACTGTTGTATTAGCCACCACTGCAACAACTCTGCTATTCTGATTATCTGTGTTCCAGCACTACAACTCTGCTATTCCAGCCATCAGTCTAGTAGCTCTGCTGCATCAGTCATCACTATTCCAGCTTGGCTACATCAGTCATTAGTGATTCAGCTCTGCTACCCTACACTACAGCCGTCCTGCTGCACCAACGCAACTTGTCCGTGTTGCTCCAGAACTACTTATCTGGTCAAAGGGCTTCAAGAATTCTCCTCTATGCGTCAGACAACACAGGTATTGTAATTCATCACTGAAGCTAAGCAGACAACACAGGTAACACAGGTAATTCATCACTGAAGCTAAATTTCAAGCTGGCCCTTAAAAATGCTGGTCCTCTTGAAATATTACTATATTGTACAATAGAAAACTTTGCCTAAATGCTAAAGCATAAATTGTTCCGTCATTTGTCCTTTTTCAAAGATCCAGTAAGTAATAAGATAAGCCCCTGCCCCGCTATCGAGCAGCAGAGGACTTTTTTTATTCCTTTACAGGGTGTTCCTTTTGTCGGCTACATAGGCAATTAAGTTTTAAGGCCGGTAAAGGTACGGTGTGTGACTGGCTGGCAGGTGTTGTAAGAAAGAACAGAATTCCAAAGGGGAACAAATGAAATATAATCTCATTGACTTTTACATAATTCTTCCAGCAGCTCGCTCATTAAAGCAATGTCAAGTCCTCAATTGACTGATTTTCAAATTAGTGGAGTTCAAATGGCTTCTCCTGTGACGGCCGGTTATTCCGTGTATTCACTCAGAAGATGCCGGTTTTGGAGGAAATAAACCACAGACAGGGTAAGGAAAAGACAATGGAAGAAACTCCTGAAGCTATAAGAATCGGGATGAACCAAAAACGTTGAATTTTTAAAGAGGATTTTCAAATACTTTAGTACACATGACAGAGATCGCAAAATTTCCCCTCTTCTTTCTCAACCTAAAGTTATACTCACTTTACCTAATCACATTTTTTAGAAGGTTGAATGCACTGGTCACAGTATTCCTGCAATATCCCTTGTGATCTGTGGTGTCGGTGGTAATATTGAGTTTTTCTGGTGGTGTATGGTGATCAAGAGGTTCACATCAATATCCATAATCCGTGGTCCAGGCAAGTGAAGTGTTCATATCTTATCTTCTAACTAACACTCTTAATATCTAATATCCCTGATGGTCTAGAGTGTCTTTGTGGTTAATACATAGCATCTCTAGTGGCCTAAGGTGATCAATATCCATTATCTATCGTGGTTTACGGTAGTTACGTTACCACCTAAAATTATTTTTTTTAATGGCTTTGGCTCGATCTCAAGTCATGGTGACTTGATGGATGAATGCTCTATAGGAAGATCAATCTTGTGGAAGCCTAGAAAGGTCCATCAAGGTCTTCTCCAGAGTTAACTTGATAGTGCGAAGCCATCGGCTTGCCGGTTTTCCTCTTCACCTTCCTTCTTCTATTCTTTCGACCATGATATCCTTGTCCAGTGAATGCTGTTTTCATATTATGTGTCCAAGGTAGGAAAGTTGAAGCTCGGTGATCCTTGCCTCGAGTGACAAGTCTGGCTTGTTTTGTTCCAAAATTGATATGTTTGTTCTTCTTGCCCTCCATGGTATTGATAGCATCCTTCTCCAGCACCACATTTTGAAGGCGTCTTCTGTCTTGTTTCTTTATCGTCTAGGTTTCGCAACCATATGTTAGCACAGAAAAGACCACACTATGTAGGAGCCGTGTCTTCGTCTCCGGTGAAATGTTCCTCTATTTAAAGACTTGTCTAGAGTCTTCACGGTTGACTTGCCCATAGCTATTCTCCTATTGACTTCCGATCTCGTTGATACATCAGGAGCGATCATTGATCACTTACTTTGTAAATTATTTATTTCATCTGTGAAGTCTTGGAATATACAAGTTCATAAAATTATCAAAAGCAATAAGATCTTTCTTTTATTTCTTTCTAAGTACTGTTGATGATATGATGACCTTTGTGGCATTAATGTGTAAAATTACCGCTATGGCGCTAGTATCCGCTATCGGCGGTTTGCATATGATTCATTGTATGTAAACACGGGAATCTCGATGGATCTCTGCGCCCCGGGAGATGTGTTATGTAGCAGTAAATGTTAGTTTCTACCATCTCAATCCGTTTGCCTTTCTGTCAAAATAACAGCAGAATCAAACTGATGAGGACAGATTTCGATTCCATCTGGACGGAAGGTCACAGATCCAAGAGTTGTGTACTTAGCATATTGGTAACATGATACATTCATTAATTCTCATTTATTAGTCATTTAGTTCCGGTGGTTGTTTAACTCTTTCAGAGCTTCGTGAATTAAGTTTTTAGGAACTCTCCAAAATATAATATATTCTTGGACCTACATCCTATTTTTGCCTTTGTGGGATTGATTTAATCAATTCTGTGTAGTGTCGAGAGGCAGTATACTGTACAGCACAGTGATTTTTCTGTGCATATAGTGTATATGCTGTATATATAATAACATGGTTGTTACTATATTTGCCAACTATCCTGGAACATCCAAGTTGGCAAATCTTGTAAGTAATCTGTCGGTAGTCAGCATTTCCACATACTATTCTGACGCCCAGATGTTCCGCCATTAAATAAAGCCCTGGCATCCAATTATGGACATGGAATGGGGCATGAGAAACATTGTGGAGGGAATGAAGCTTCTAAAAGGTGACATCACTAAAATTTTTGGCGCATATGCATCTCTCAACCTCCATCAATGAGTGGAACAGGCTGCAACGGGAGATGGTGAGTTCTCTTTCAATGGAAGTCTTCAAACAGAGGCTGGACAGACATCTGTCTGAGATGGTTTAGTGACTCCTGCACTGAGCAGAGAGTTGGACCTGATGACCCTGGAGGTCCCTTCCAACACTAACATTCTATGATATCGAAATGTGCCGCCACACAATTGGTACTGACCGTCGTGAATCTACATATCTTAATGTTTAATTCATTGAAGTAGAGTAATATTTGTGTTGGCTTTCAAGTCACAAAAAAGTATTTGAACCCCCTGTGGACCATAATAGATGAAGAGTCATCAATAGATGATAGGATGGAGTTGGAAGGTCTTAGGTCTCATACAGATTTTGGCTAGAGATAATTTAGAGTTGAGTTTGTATTTATTAATATTATTTGCACTGCAGATATATTAATTTTTCTTGATTTTTAGCTGCCCTCGCATACTCCGTTTCTACTCTGCTTCCCCCTTTTTTTTTTCTCTACGATGTGGAGTGGATCTGACATCTTTTGCCTCAATGAAAATCATCTGGAAAAAAAAAAAACAGATCCCGCTGCCGCCCAGACGACATGACATCAGCGTTGGTGGAGATTTATAAGAGCACGTTGTCTGCATATTGCTCTAGACTGCAAAGTATCTCTAGATTATGTCATCAGAAGGTTTTATCTCATTGCCTACCCACTTCTTGAGGCCTGATACCCCCACCAGTGAATAACGCACACAGCTATTTTATTATACGGTAGCCAGTCAGATGACTGTTCACCGGAGTGGTTCTCTAACCTGGCTCCGAGAGGCAGGGTCTTTAGTGGAGGTCCTCCTTTTCGATTTACAGGATATCCTTATAGAACAACCCCTCTGCTAGAAATATTCTATCAAGGTTGATCTGTTGGCTCCCGGAATTATCGATGGAACCATGGAACCAGATCGCCTTTCATTTGGATCTTTTGAAAAACATATTCAACAGAAGGCTATGGATCACCTAAGGCAACAGGACCAACGTGTGACTGTTACTCCTGCATCCTTTATAGCTGTGCCCCTGCTTATAATTACACATAGTGTGACAGATTTATCAAGCCTGGCGTTTCTTAAGTAATTTTGCACACACAAAAAAGGATGGATTGAAGGACATTCAACCAAATTTATTAAAAGGAACATGTCACTTACATAAGTTTTACTAAGTTTGGAAGTTATTCATTTTCTAACATCCCAAACACTAGGAGATTCCCAACAATTTCAAGTATGAGGCTCTGAAGAGCCCAGTCTGAATGGAGCAGGATTAAGGATGTGAATCTCCGACTCATTCATTCTCTATGGGACTGCCATATTAGAGAGCAGATCTTGGCTTCCTCCGGAAATCCCATAGACAATGAGTGAAGAGAAGGGGCAGATGTTTTACCTCCTCTTATCTTCTCAGGATCACTGAAGTTACCTGGACTTATCCAAGGGAAGAACTTCCAAAACTTTGTACAAACTCTTTAATACATTTGGAACGTTTTTTTTTATACTTAATGAAACCTACACCTCCTATGAGCAGGTGTATAATTGTGCCAAAATTTGCAAAATTTTCTGGCATAAAATACAACTCCTTTTGGTACTCCACACCCTCATTGTTAACTTTGGCTGCAAAATAGAAAGTTTTCCACAAATTATGAATTTTGAAAGTTTTTGCGCACCTAACGAATCTTTGGGGCTTAGCTTCCACTAAATACTGGCATTGACTGTACAATAAATGTAGACCACTGTATGACAGTGCATGTTTTTCAACATTAATTGATAATGACATATATAGGAACATCTTTAAAGGGAATCTGCCACCAGTTTTTGCTACCTCATTTGAGAGCAGCATAATGTAGGGGCAGAGACCCTGATTCCAGCGATATATTACTTGGGGGCAGCAGGTGTGATAAAATCACAGTTTTCTGTGCTGCAGATCTGGAAGTAGTGAGAATGCTGAGCTGTGTCTAACCCCGCCCACACCACTGATTGGCAGGAAGCTGTTGATAACTAGTGGAGGGCGGAGTTATATGGAGCAGGACTAGGAGGCACAAGACATCTAGTCCCTGTGATGTGTACCAGCGCATGCAGCTGTACATGGAGCTAGTCAAGGCTGCAAGTGCACTCAGCCTAATATAAACATTAAAAGATATGACCTATGTAATTATTAGATTTCTTGGTTCCTTGGAAAAGTAACTGGAAAGGACAGAGGATTAGTTCTGTAAGTCTTGATATTAAAAATTAAATTGTAAAATTTTCAGCTAAAAAAAAAAAAAAAAGATTATAACTAAAAAAATATAATTCCCTTCTAGCTACCTCCAAACTTTCCACATTGCATCTATTTGCCATTGTTTTTCTTTTTTTTATGATGTGACAGGAACTGCCTCAATAAAAAATGTCCTGGAAATAAAAACAGATTTTTCATTAACATCAGGGTGGATAATATGAACACGCTGAGATATAATGTGTCTGTAATGGAAAATGACCGAGAGATTAGTTCTCCAGTCAAAAGCAATTAACTTACTAGAGTAAAGGGGTAATTTGGCATTTAGAGGGGACGGATGATGGAAAAATTGTACAATCTGAAGTGTGGATTTATTTATATTCTACTTGTAAACACTGTTGCTCGCAAATCTAAGAAGAACCATGGGTGAAATATCCCAAAATAAAGGCACCTGCTAAAGCTTTCAATTTTTGGTTTTATTGAAGTGAAAAGGAGCTGACCTGCAGTACCAAGAGTGTCCATTACAAGGTGTCTGGCTTTGTGCACCGTTTATATAGGAAAGAGTAACTGCCCACAAGGTAATAATGGAGCCTAAAGACACGCCCCTGAGGATCCTGTGGTTCTGATATATTGTTAATGAAGACACAACAGGTAGATAGCTCGCCTGTGCTAATAATCAGGGGCTTCATTATCTGCATCAGGTGAGCCTGAGATAAAACACATCAAATACCCGGACTGGCTAGGGGGATTGTTGACTTTGGCATTTGATTGCATATCAGAAGCATGTAGAGAGGTCCAAAAAGTTGGGAAATCATTGCCTTGAACAAATAAGGAAAAGAATACAAAAAGATAGCAAAGACATTATTTCCTAGATCTATAGGTAGAAGCAGAGCTTACAAGTTCAAAGTAACAGCAGCCCTGGCTGCATTATCTGGATGAGGCAGAAAGAGGAAGTTGTTACCAGATTCCTGGGCAGGCAGGTGCTCAAAAGTGATGCCAAAAGACTTGCGGCAAGATTTGCTTGTGTCAATCATTGAGATTTTAGTTAAAGGGTCTCAGTTTGAATGGTCCTTCAGTGCTGGCAAAGTCTCTCCGCCTGGTGCTTCACGGCGGGGCCTTCCCGCTTGCTTATTTTTTTCTCACTTATTTGATTGACAGCTCTGGCTTCACAGAGCCAGAGAAGGGCAGATATAGGAATAAAGCAAGCAGGCGGGAAGGCGTAAATAAATGATTGGTTCTACCATGAATCACCGAGCACCTGTACTTGGTTTGAAAAGTCATTCTGTGCTGACAGAGACCTCTTGAGATGCATACTACATTACGAAGGCTTCCATATTTTAACTCCAAGATTTGCAGTGCTATTGACCCAAAATCACAAAATAAGTTGGCTCAAACATATAAACATGCACCTGGAGTTTTGGGATTCTGCTCTGTAGAGTGGTGAAAGGAAAGTGGACTTGTTTGGGCCTATGGATTAACAGTCTGTTTGGAGGTGGGAGAATGAAACGTGTTGAAAAGAACCTCCTGCCTATAGGGAAGGATGGCGGTGCCTTGATGATGTCTGCAGTGAAGCATGCCGATGCCTTGGTGATGCCTACAATAAAGCATGCCAGTGCCTTGGTGATACTTACAGTGAAGCATGCCGATGCCTACAGTGAAGCATGTCAATGCCTTGGTGATGCTTACAATAAAGCATGTCAGTGCCTTGGTGATACCTACAGTGAAATATGCCGATGCCTACAGTGAAGCATGGCGGTGTCTTGGTGATGCCTAAAGTGAAGCATGGCGGTGTCCTGGGGATGCCTATTGTGAAGCATAGTGGTACCTTATTGATGCATGATGCCTACAGTGAAGCATGGCGGTGTCTTGGTGATGCCTACAGTAAAGGATGGTGGCGCCTTAGTGATGCCTACGGTGAAGCATGGCGGTGTCTTGGTGATCCCTAAAGTGAAGCATGACGGTGTCCTTGGGATGCCTATTGTGAAGCATAGTGGTACCTTATTGATGCATGATGCCTACAGTGAAGCATGGCGGTGTCTTGGTGATGCCTACAGTAAAGGATGGCGGTGCCTTAGTGATGCCTACGGTGAAGCATGGCGGTATCTTGGTGATGCCTAGAGTGAAGCATGGCAGTGCCTTGGTGATGTCTACAGTGAAGCATGGCAGTGTCTTGGTGAATCCTACAGTGTAGCATGGTGGTGGATTAGTGATGCTCTGGGGCAGCTTTGCTGCCTCTGGCACTGGAAACCTGCAGAATATGGATTCAATCAAGTATTTGGAAATTCTATGAGAAAATATCATGCTTTTTGCAAAGGAAGCTGAAGCTTTGGCCTCATTGTACTTTCCCACAGGACAATAATCCCAAGCACTCTGACAGTCCACCGAGGCTCGGTTTAAAAAAAAAGAGTCCTGGAGTGGCTGTTACAGTCTCCCGACTTGAGCTCCAAAAAAAATATTTAGTGGGAATTGAAGAAAACAGTTACAGCAAGCAAACCCAAGAATATTAGTGAACGTGAGGCCAATGCCCATGAGGAAAGAGCAAGGATTCCTCAAAAATTGCAGGTAGATGCTGGATACATCATGAGTGCAGCAGGTTATAACAGCCAGAGGGCCTCTATTAAGTACTAAAGACACTTATCATGAAGGGATGAATAATTTTGAGACTGCAGCCATCACTAAAAGTGGCATTTTGTGAGGAATTTGGAGAAAATATTTATTTTTTAATTTAGCAATTAGTTGTGCTCAACGATTAAAATTATTATTGGTCGATTGCAAACAGTAGAAAGTTTGTGAATGTTGCAAAAAACGAATTTGCAATGGGGGGGCTAAATACGGTAATCTTGATTGCAACTATAATCTCCCAGCATACTGTCTATTACAGTTCTATATATATGAACTCATTACACATTTCCAAAGTGGAGAGGGGGCACTTTTTCATTTTTACAATGTTTTTGTAAGGGTGAGAAGCGCCTACATCCCTACGGAGGTATCCCATTTCTGTGAAAATATTCAGTGCTCTACACTTCTGCAGCAAAGATCCTAAGAAAATAAACCGAGACAGTCACATGGACTATTACAAAATGACACATGTACTATTAGTATTGCATTATTTATAGAACATTTGTGAATATGAAAACTGTTCTGAATTCCCAGCAAAAATGACCCTCCAAATACTAAGATCAGAAAAAAAGCTGAGAAAGTGCTTCAGATAAGCCCAGAGTGTATGTCTAACACGAGGAAACAGAAGAGGTCAAATCAATTTAAGTCAAGGTCACATAGAAGAGACAGCACGCTGTACGAGCGCGAGACCACAGCGGAGTATTAAACCAAGGCGCGGACATCGGCTGCTCTATGTGACTGGAGAAATTGGACAACTAATTATACCATACACTTCTAGCTTACATATCACGTAGGAAATAAATGTGCGCAGGAATAATTATCTGAAGGGAGGAAGGAAGATGTGGACCACAAACTGGTTCCAAGCATTGATAATTGCTGTAATTATAGACCTAAATAAGCTACATGTATCAGTGGGATGAATCTGGCACATTTTAAGAGTCTAGTCTAAAGCCCTCCCCGTACTCTTTAGATAACAGTTGGCGGAACGATGGTTGAGCTGATCTTTCCGTCGGCAGATTTCTTGACCGATTCTCTGGCATACAAGAGGGCTCACTTCTTCTGTGTGAGAAAGTCATAGTGTTGGCGGCTTATCTCTTAGAAAGTATAACGACTGGCAGTCTGGAATCGGACATGTCGGATCCTAATCTTCCCTGACATCATGTGTCATGGTAGAGTCGGAGGCCTCCATACACATTAGAATTTTAGCCGAATCTGTCAATATTAATGGGTTCTGCTGATGAGATGATAGTAACAGTTAAGTCTGTAGGTAGCATTAAAAAGTATCAGAATACTTTTCAGAATATTTTCCCAGGCTTGAGTTCATATGAGGACATCCAGCAGAGGGCGCATCACCGCAATTCGAGGTAACTACCGGTCATTCACCTACATTCCATTCATTCGCCGGGGTTTTACAAGCAGGGGCGGCTGCATTAGCAGAGCTTCTGCTTGTAAAATTAGTTAACCCTTTCAGATGGATTTACAGCGTGGGACGAGACTGATCATCGGAAGGTATGGAATATTGTTGTTTGTTTTTTTACATTTGTTCCAGGTGACAAGGGTCTTCAGGTGGATTACCAGTATAATAAAATATTACAACAACCTGTGTATTTATTTCATTAAGATACTTTGTAATAATGTGTGTTTTTTTAACCATTTCATACTATTGGATTAATAATGGATAGGTGTCATAATTGACGCCTCTCCATTATTAATCTGGCTTGATGTCACCTTACAATAGCAAGGTGACATTAACCCTTCATTACCCCATATCCCACCGCTACACGGGAATGGGAAGAGAGTGGCCAAGTGCCAGAATAGGCGCATCTTCCAGATGTGCCTTTTCTGGGGTGGCTGGGGGCAGATGTTTTTAGCCGGGGGGGGGGGGGGGGGGGGAGGGAGGGGGCAATAACCGTGGACCCTCTCCAGGCTATTAATATCTGCCCTCAGTCACTGGCTTTACCATTCTGTCGGAGAAAATTGTGCGGGAGCCCACGCCAATTTTTTCCGCGATTTAACCCTTTAATTTAATAGCTAGAGCGCCCACATTTTGCACATACACACTACTAACATTAGTAGTGTGGAATATGCAAAAAAAGGGATATGAGATGGTTTACTGTATGTAAACCATGTCTCATATCATGTCGGGTTTAGGAAGGAGAGAGCAAAAGCCGGCAATTGAATTACCGGCTTTTAAGCTATCTAGCACTGTATGAAATATTAATCTATATATATATATATATATATATATATATATATATATATATATATATATATACAGTGGGGCAAAAAAGTATTTAGTCAGTCAGCAATAGTGCAAGTTCCACCACTTAAAAAGATGAGAGGCGTCTGTAATTTACATCATAGGTAGACCTCAACTATGGGAGACAAACTGAGAAAAAAAAAATCCAGAAAATCACATTGTCTGTTTTTTTATCATTTTATTTGCATATTATGGTGGAAAATAAGTATTTGGTCAGAAACAAAATTTTATCTCAATACTTTGTAATATATCCTTTGTTGGCAATGACAGAGGTCAAACGTTTTCTGTAAGTCTTCACAAGGTTGCCACACACTGTTGTTGGTATGTTGGCCCATTCCTCCATGCAGATCTCCTCTAGAGCAGTGATGTTTTTGGCTTTTCGCTTGGCAACACGGACTTTCAACTCCCTCCAAAGGTTTTCTATAGGGTTGAGATCTGGAGACTGGCTAGGCCACTCCAGGACCTTGAAATGCTTCTTACGAAGCCACTCCTTCGTTGCCCTGGCGGTGTGCTTTGGATCATTGTCATGTTGAAAGACCCAGCCACGTTTCATCTTCAATGCCCTTGCTGATGGAAGGAGGTTTGCACTCAAAATCTCACAATACATGGCCCCATTCATTCTTTCATGTACCCGGATCAGTCGTCCTGGCCCCTTTGCAGAGAAACAGCCCCAAAGCATGATGTTTCCACCACCATGCTTTACAGTAGGTATGGTGTTTGATGGATGCAACTCAGTATTCTTTTTCCTCCAAACACGACAAGTTGTGTTTCTACCAAACAGTTCCAGTTTGGTTTCATCAGACCATAGGACATTCTCCCAAAACTCCTCTGGATCATCCAAATGCTCTCTAGCAAACTTCAGACGGGCCCGGACATGTACTGGCTTAAGCAGTGGGACACGTCTGGCACTGCAGGATCTGAGTCCATGGTGGCGTAGTGTGTTACTTATGGTAGGCCTTGTTACATTGGTCCCAGCTCTCTGCAGTTCATTCACTAGGTCCCCCCGCGTGGTTCTGGGATTTTTGCTCACCGTTCTTGTGATCATTCTGACCCCACGGGGTGGGATATTGCGTGGAGCCCCAGATCGAGGGAGATTATCAGTGGTCTTGTATGTCTTCCATTTTCTAATTATTGCACCCACTGTTGATTTCTTCACTCCAAGCTGGTTGGCTATTGCAGATTCAGTCTTCCCAGCCTGGTGCAGGGCTACAATTTTGTTTCTGGTGTCCTTTGACAGCTCTTTGGTCTTCACCATAGTGGAGTTTGGAGTCAGACTGTTTGAGGGTGTGCACAGGTGTCTTTTTATACTGATAACAAGTTTAAACAGGTGCCATTACTACAGGTAATGAGTGGAGGAAAGAGGAGACTCTTAAAGAAGAAGTTACAGGTCTGTGAGAGCCAGAAATCTTGATTGTTTGTTTCTGACCAAATACTTATTTTCCACCATAATATGCAAATAAAATGTTAAAAAAACAGACAATGTGATTTTCTGGATTTTTTTTTCTCAGTTTGTCTCCCATAGTTGAGGTCTACCTATGATGTAAATTACAGACGCCTCTCATCTTTTTAAGTGGTGGAACTTGCACTATTGCTGACTGACTAAATACTTTTTTGCCCCACTGTATATGGAATAGTCTGGAAAGCAACCATAGTGCAATCTATTGTTATACAGGCTCAGCGTCTTTTGGAGACAGGGACAATCCGTGTGTATTTTTGGGTTTGTAAATATCAACTCTGACATCCTAAAAATAAACTCATATTATTTTAATTCTATAAAACATTAACTTCCCAGAAGAGGATTTTCCACTGACAGTAAAAGATTTTCATAGCTGGAAGTTGGGATTTAATCCAGTTATTGTAATATTGTTGTATATTATTTTATGAGCTGCTATTAAGTCATTTATTCGCCCGGATTCTGGGGGCACAAAATATGTTGTCCAGTGTCCAACCTTTAGTCATGGGCCGAGAGACTCACCTCCTTATAAACAGATGTTTTGACCCTTCAAGGACGTGGCCAATTTGTAGATTGAAAGGTTTATTTCCTTCTGGTACAGTGTTGACATTTTATTAAGATATGCCATAATTTTAAGATAGGTTTGCCCCCTTACTGATTTCCTACTCTTTGCATGTTTCAGATCACCCCCTTCCTGATTTCCTATTCTTTGCATGTTTCAGATCATCAAACAAGTTTAAACATTAGATAACAATAACGCAAATAATCACAAAATGCAGTTTTTAATTGAAGGTCTATTATGGTTAAGGGAAAAATAAATCCAAACCTACCTGTGTGAAAAAGTGATTGCCCCTTAAACCTAATAACTGGTTGGGCCGCCCTTAGCAGCAATAACTGCAATCAAGTGTATGAGATAACTGACAATGAGCCTTTTACAACGCTCTGGATGTATTTTGGCCACTCATCTTGGCAGAATTGTTGTAATTCAGCCACATCAGAGGGTTTCCGAGCATGAACCGTCTTTTTAAGGTCATGCTACAGCAGCTCAATCAGATGAAGTTCAGGACTTTGACTAGGCCACTCCAAAGTCTTAATTTTGTTTTTCTTAAGCCAGAGGTGGACTAGCTGGTGTGTTTTGGATTATCGTCCTGCTGCATAACCCAAGTGCGTTTCAGCTTGAGGTCACGAAGAGATGGCTGGAAATTCTCCTTCAGGAGTTTTTGGTAGACAGCAGAATTCATGGCTTCATTTACCACAGCAAGACTTCCAGGTCCTGAAGCAGCAAAATAGCCCCAGACCATCACACTACCACCACCATATTTTACTGTTGGCATTATGGTCCTTTTCTGAAATGCTGTGGTACTCCTATGTCAGATGTAATAGGACATATACCTTCCAAAAAGTTCAACTTTTGTCTCATCAGTCCACAGAGTATTCTCCCATAGTCTTGGGGATCATCAAGATGTTTCTGGAAAAACTGAGATGAGCCAACATGCTCTTATTGCTCAGCGGTGGTTTTTGTTTTGGAACTCTGCCATGCAGGCCATTTTTGCCCAGTCACTTTCTAATAGCGAAGTCATGCACACTGAGCTTAGGCTAGGTTCACATTGCGTTAGGGCAGTCCGTTTAGCGCATAGCGCTACGGACTGCGCTAACGCAATGTCCCAAAAGGGATCGCGTTTGCCGATCCCGCTAGCGCAGATACCCGATCTGCGCTAGCGAGGAACGGACCTCGGACGCTGCAAGCAGCGTCTGCGGTCCGTCCGAAACTAATGGGACATCGCTAGTGCGTGCCGAAAATGGCATGCGCTAGCGATGCGCTAGAGATCCGTTAGCACATTGCCGTCAATGGGTGCGCTAACGGATCCGTTGCATGGCGTTAATTGCGACAATTTCGCCATGTAACGGAGTCCACAAGCATTAACCCATTAACGCAATGTGAACCTAGCCTTAACTGAGGCAAGTGAGGCCATAAGTTATTTTGATGCTGTTGTGAGGTCTTTTGTGACTTCTTAGATGAATCGTTGTTGCGCTCTTGGGGTAATTTTGATCGGCCAACCACTCCTGGGAAGGTTCACTACTATTGCATGTTTTCACCAATTGTAGATAATGGCTCTCACTATGGTTCGCTAGAGTCCCAAAGCTTAAGAAATGGCTTTCTAACCTTTTCCAGACTGATAGATCGCAATTACTTTGTTTCTCATTTGTTCCAGAATTTTTCTGGATTGTAGCGTGATGTCTAGCTTTGAAGTTCTTTTGCTTTACTTCACTGTCAGGCAAGTCCTATTTTAGTGATTTCTTGATTGAGAACAGGTGTGACAGTAAACACGCCTGGTTGTGGCTATCAAATTCGAACTCAGCTTCCCAAAGATGTTATAAACTACAGGTAATTTGTAGGTTTGGATTTCTTTTTCCCTTAAAAATAAAAATGCTCATTACTGTTTACTTGTGTTATCTTTGTCTAATATGTAATTTTTTTTAGGTGACCTGAAACATTTAAAAGTAACAAACATACAAAAGAATAGGAAATCAGTAAGAGGCAATTTTTTTTTCACACAACTGTATACTCTTCCTTAGAAGGTCATCATTTTGTGATTGCTAGAGGTCCAACCTCTGATCCTAATAATAGTACTACTGAGAACAACTATGGATA
Organism: Ranitomeya imitator; assembly: GCF_032444005.1. Classification (NCBI taxonomy): domain Eukaryota; kingdom Metazoa; phylum Chordata; class Amphibia; order Anura; family Dendrobatidae; genus Ranitomeya; species Ranitomeya imitator. Next base: position 820,117,192 of record NC_091283.1, read on the forward strand.
CTGTCATGGAAGTCCAGGTAGAGAGAGGCCTGGTGTGGCGTGGTTCTCTGACACAGAGGTTGGTGTCACAAGGTGGGGCATGCTTATAGTATACTATTTATTGTTGGCCATGTGCATGGCAAAAGTAAGATGGTCCCCTTTGATGAACAGACCAGATCAACTGTGCCTGAATTTTCTATGTTCTAGAAGTCCAGGCAAATGGAAAATGAGCGCCCTTGCATCCAGTTGAGAAGCCATGAGGGTGGAGAACGGAGTCTCTTCACAGCAAGAAGCAAGACCTTCATGAGGTGCACTCTGATTGCTGTACAGATTTTAAGGGGAATTACACCATATCATAGTTATCTGCCATTGTATGTTTCTGATCTAGACTGTTCAAGTATTGTACCTCTCCATGAGCACAGCTACAGTGCCTTGAAAAAGTATTCAGACCCTTTGACTTTACTATATTTTTTCACGTTACACCCACACACTCAAATGTATTTTATTTTGATTTTATGTTCTATTCGAACACAAAGTAGCAAGTATTTGTGAAGTGTACAGGAAATTATACATGGTTTTCTAATTATTTAAAAAAAAAAATTAATCTGAAAATTGTGACGTGCATCCACCCCCTGGAGTTTGATACCCCTAAATAAAATCCTGAGTGACCAATTGCCTCCAGAAGTTAGATAATTAGTAAATTGAGTCCACCTGTGTGTAATTTATTCCCAGTATAACTACAGCTGCTCTGTGAAGTCTTCAGAGGTTTCTCTAAGAACATTAGGGATCCAGTAGCATCACAAAAACCAAGGAACACACCAGACATGTCATGGATAAAGTTGTGGTGAAAAAAGAAGTGTTAGCTTATAAAACAAATTGCCCAAGCTTTGAACACCTCACAGAGCGCTGTTCATTCCATCATCCAAAAATGGAAGGAGTATGGCAAAACTGCAAAACTACTAAGACATGGCCATCCACCTAAACTAACATCCCAAGCAAGGAGAGCACTAATTAGAGAAGCATCTAGAAGGCCCATGGTCACTCTGGAGGAGCTGCAGAGATCCACAGCTCAGGTGGGAGAATTTGTCCGCAGGACAACCAATAGTCGTATATCCCACAAGTCTGGCCTTCATGGAAGAGTGGAACAAAGAAAGCCATTTATGAAAGCAAACCATAAGAAGTCCATTTCGCAAAAAGCCATGTAGGGGGCACAGCGAGCATGTGGAAGAAGGTGCCCTGGTCAGATGAGCCAAAAGTAGACTAGATGCAAAACGCTATGTGTGGCGGAAAACTAACACTGCACATCACACTGAAAGGACCATCCTGACCATCAAACATGGTGATGGCAGCATCGTGTTGTGGTGGGGAGTCCTTTATTCAGCAGGGAAGCTGCAGAGTTGATGGGAAAATTGATGGAGCTAAACACATGGCAGTCCTGGAGGAAAACATGTTAGAGACTGCAAAAGACTTGAGACTGGGGCCTAGGTTCACCTTCAAGCAGGACAATGACCTTAACCATACTTCTAGAACTACAATCGAATGGTTTATATCAAAACATATTCATGTGTGTGAACGGCTCAGTCACAGTCCAGACCTAAATCCAACTGACAATCTGTGGCAAGACGTGAAAATTGCTGTTCACAGACGCCTCCATCCAACCTCACTGAGCGAGAGCGAGTGTGCAAAGAAAAATGGGGAAAAATGTAACTTCTGGATGTGCAAAGCTGATAACAACAGACCTCAAAATATATGAAGCAGAAATTGGAGCAAAAGGTGGTCCTACAAAGTATTGACTCAGGGGAGCTGAATACAAATATGCAATTTTTATTGCAGCATCAATAGTAAAAGATAGAATGTTAAAAATAATTTAAAAAAATAAAAAAATATGGTTATTCTCACCTTCCGACGGCCCTGATCTCCTCAGTGGCGCTCCCGGTATGTTCCATTCCCAGGGATGCTTTGCGCGAAGGACCTTTGTGACGTCATGGTCATGTGACCGCGACGTCATTTCAGGTCATTCGAGCAATGCATCCCTGGGAACGGAAGCCGCCGCGTGCACCGCTGAGAGCCGGGAGGACTCCGGGGGCCATCAGAAGGTAAGTATATCCCTATTTTTTATTTTAATTCTTTTTTTTACAGGAATATCGTACCCAGGCTCTGGAAGAGAGTCTCCTCTCCTCCAGATCCTGGGTACCATCTGCACATGAAGCGCTCACTTTACGCATGGTGGGCATAGCCACATGCATAAAGTCAGCGTTTCAATGCAATCGTATGGCAGTGGAGTCGCTGCGATTCCGCAGAAATAATGATGAACATGCTGCGGATTTTACCGCTATGCGATTCCGCAGTGGGAAAATCCGCAGCATGGGCACAGCAGCTGCGGAATCCCATAGGATTGCATGGGAATGCGTTTTTTAAGCGTTTAAGCGTTTCTGCTGTGGCAAAAATGAGGCAGAAAGGCATAAAAAATGCAACATGGGCACACAGCCTAAAGCTAGCCATGCATATGAGATAACTGTCAACCGAAAGTCCATTCTGCAGACAACAATCTTGTCGACTTCTCTCGACTTGGCCACATGGTCATGATGTGCTTACAACTGGAGGGGAGCAGAAAACTGCTGGCAGACAACTTGGGCCGCAGTTTATGTCCTCTGAAGGGTGAAGGATTGAAATTCCAAAAACCAGATCCTTTTTTCTCCAACACCATTAGTCGGGGAGAGTCATGAGGTTCCAATACATATCAGGTGGTCCACTGATCCAGCCCAGATGTGTTAGCGACCTTAATTTGCTACATCAGTGTCAAGGTTGCACTCCCATGGCCACCTTACAGGAGCACTTCAATAATCAATGTTATACCCCAATGGCCACATTACAGGAGCACTCTAATGCTTAATGTTGCACCCCTATGGCTACCTTACAGGAGCACTCCAATACTCAATGTTGCACCCCCATGGCCACCTTACAGGAGCACTCCAATACTCAATACTACACCCCCATGGCCACCTTACAGGAGCACTCCAATACTCAATACTACACCCCAATGGCCACCTTACAGGAGCACTTCAATACTCAATGTTGCACCCCCATGGCCACCTTACAGGAGCACTTCAATTCTCAATGTTATACCCCAATGGCCACCTTACAGGAGCACTCCAATACTCAATACTACACCCCCATGGCCACCTTACAGGAGCACTTCAATACTCAATACTACACCCCCATGGCCACCTTACAGGAGCACTCCAATACTCAGTGTTGCACCCCCATGGCCACCTTACAGGAGCACTCCAATACTCAATACTACACCCCCATGGCCACCTTACAGGAGCACTCCAATACTCAATACTACACCCCAATGACCACCTTACAGGAGCACTCCAATACTCAATACTACACCCCAATGGCCACCTTACAGGAGCACTTCAATACTCAATGTTGCACCCCCATGGCCACCTTACAGGAGCACTCCAATACTCAATACTACACCCCAATGGCCACCTTACAGGAGCACTTCAATACTCAATGTTGCACCCCCATGGCCACCTTACAGGAGCACTCCAATACTCAATACTACACCCCCATGGCCACCTTACAGGAGCACTCCAATACTCAATACTACACCCCAATGGCCACCTTACAGGAGCACTTCAATACTCAATGTTGCACCCCCATGGCCACCTTACAGGAGCACTTCAATTCTCAATGTTATACCCCAATGGCCACCTTACAGGAGCACTCCAATACTCAATACTACACCCCCATGGCCACCTTACAGGAGCACTTCAATACTCAATACTACACCCCCATGGCCACCTTACAGGAGCACTCCAATACTCAGTGTTGCACCCCCATGGCCACCTTACAGGAGTACTCCAATACTCAATACTACACCCCCATGGCCACCTTACAGGAGCACTCCAATACTCAATACTACACCCCCATGGCCACCTTACAGGAGCACTCCAATACTCAATGTTGCACCCCCATGGCCACCTTACAGGAGCACTTCAATACTCAATGTTGCACCCCCATTGCCACCTTACAGGAACACTCCAAAACTCAATGTTACACCCCCATGGCCACCTTACAGGAGCACTCCAATACTCAATGTTGCACTCCCATGGCCACCTCACACGAGCACTCCAATACTCAATACTACACCCCCATGGCCACCTTAAAGGAGCACTCCAATACTCAATGATGTACCCTCATGGCCACCTTACAGGAGCACTCCAATACTCAATACTACACCCCCATGGCCACCTTACAGGAGCACTCCAATACTCAATGTTGCACTCCCATGGCCACCTTACAGGAGCACTCCAATATTCAATGTTGCACCCCATGGCAACCTTACAGGAGCACTTCAATACTCAATGTTGCACCCCCATGGCCACCTTACAGGAACACTCCAAAACTCAATGTTGCACTCCCATGGCCACCTTACAGGAGCACTCCAATATTCAATGTTGCACCCCATGGCAACCTTACAGGAGCACTCCAATACTCAATGTTGCACTCCCATGGCCACCTTACAGGAGCACTCCAATATTCAATGTTGCACCCCATGGCAACCTTACAGGAGCACTCCAATACTCAATGTTGCACTCCCATGGCCACCTTACAGGAGCACTCCAATATTCAATGTTGCACCCCATGGCAACCTTACAGGAGCACTTCAATACTCAATGTTGCACCCCCATGGCAACCTTACAGGAGCACTCCAATACTCAATGTTGCACTCCCATGGCCACCTTACAGGAGCACTCCAATACTCAATGTTACACTCCCATGGCCACCTTACACGAGCACTCCAATACTCAATACTACACCCCCATGGCCACCTTAAAGGAGCACTCCAATACTCAATGATGTACCCTCATGGCCACCTTACAGGAGCACTCCAATACTCAATGATGTACCCTCATGGCCACCTTACAGAGGCACTCCAATACTCAATGATGTACCCTCATGGCCACCTTACAGAGGCACTTCAATACTCAATGTTGCACCCCCATGGCCACCTTACAGGAGCACTCCAATACTCAATACTACACCCCCATGGCCACCTTACAGGAGCACTCCAATACTCAATACTACACCCCCATGGCCACCTTACAGAGGCACTCCAATACTTTTCAGCGATAATATCTCTATAACCGATGACTCCATAATTTATAGTTGCTAAGACTACCTTAATTTGCATTCTTACAGGATCTGTGCAAGTGGATCGAGCACAAGGCCAAATATTCAGCTTCCAAAATGTTGTGTTTCTGTTTAAATGCAGAGATATTTCCTCTTACAACATCTACTCCTCAGACACATCTTCATCATGCCATTACTCTCTTGCACAGTATCGCTTTAAGATGAGGTATTTAGCGCATTGCTGTTTTTGTTTTTTTTTATTATCTGCAATTATTATTTTTCTTTGTTCTTCTGCTGCAATTATTTTATGTAGAGAAGCTTTTAATTCTGCCTTGGCTTCTCTGGTGTCACTAAAAAGACTCAATTATGAAGCTAATTAAAGCCTGGAAGGGTAAGTATAACAGCAGGACGCCAACACTAGTGTGCAAACATGAAGGTGTCTCCCGTAGGGTGACACAATGATAACCGCAAAGAAAACCTTTCCCTCCCCATGGACAATACGCTGCTCTGCATCTCACCAAAGAGCGCACACTTTAATTAGAACATTCTGGATTTTCATTGTAGAACTACTAAGGGTATAAAGTAGAACCAAGCGAATCCAACTATCGAACATTGTCCTCTCCTAGAAGATTGGCACCACTTACCATCACGAGAGGCAATTCATCTTACTCAAGAGTGCAGAAATCAATGCAACTGTCATCAAGACAACCCAATTCAGATGAATGTTACGGCATCTCAGTTGCAGAAATCTCTGCGGGTATTCACCTAAGGCCGGGGTCACACTCGCGAGTGCAACGCGAAAAACTGGCGCGAGTCTCTCCCATCAATACCCGGTACTTAGAAATACATGTATGTCCCGAGAGCCGGCGACAGTGCCGGGTATTGAGGCGAGAGACTCGCACTCGCAAGTGTGACCCCGACCTTACAGAGAAAGTTGTGTCATTAGAAAATGACCTATTGTTTAAATCAGGTTTTTAATATATTTTTTAAAAATGTTCAGATTTACAGAATATAAAAAATATGAAATATTGCAATTTTCAGACTCACACTTTTATGTGTGTGTTTTTTCTATTTTCTGCAGAAGGTTTTTCAGCTGTCTCATAATCATAACAAGAATTGCAATAACTGATTACAATTCAATTACTGTAGATCACCAGATTCACAGGTATATTCACCTCCTCCCCCTCCTGTACAATGACTGATAACACCTCTATATACAGTAGATAACACAGGATCCACCATTCACAATAGGTGATGTCACAGCTCACCTCCTCCTCCTGTACAATGACTGATAACACCTCTATATACAGTAGATAACACAGGATCCACCATTCACAATAGGTGATGTCACAGCTCACCTCCTCCTCCTGTACAATGACTGATAACACCTCTATATACAGTAGATAACACAGGATCCACCATTCACAATAGGTGATGTCACAACTCACCTCCTCCTCCTGTACAATGAGTGATCACACCTCTATATACAGTAGATAACACAGGATCCACCATTCACAATAGGTGATGTCACAGCTCACCTCCTCCTCCTGTACAATGACTGATAACACCTCTATATACAGTAGATAACACAGGAGCCACCATTCACAATAGGTGATGTCACAACTCACCTCCTCCTCCTGTACGGTGACTGATAACACCTCTATATACAGTAGATAACACAGGATCCACCATTCACAATAGGTGATGTCACAGCTCACCTCCTCCTCCTGTACAATGACTGATAACACCTCTATATACAGTAGATAACACAGGAGCCACCATTCACAATAGGTGATGTCACAACTCACCTCCTCCTCCTGTACGGTGACTGATAACACCTCTATATACAGTAGATAACACAGGATCCACCATTCACAATAGGTGATGTCACAGCTCACCTCCTCCTCCTGTACAATGACTGATAACACCTCTATATACAGCAGATAACACAGCATCCACCATTCACAATAGGTGATGTCACAGCTCACCTCCTCCTCCTGTACAATGACTGATAACACCTCTATACACAGTAGATAACACTGGATCCACCATTCACAATAGGTGATGTCACAGCTCACCTCCTCCTCCTGTACAATGACTGATAACACCTCTATATACATTAGATAACACAGGATCCACCATTCATGATATGTGATGTCACAGCTCACCTCCTCCTTCTTTAAATATAGTGATATGGGAAAAAAATATATAGTTAAAAAAAAATACATTTAGCATACAAACCTGAATTAAACACTAGGCCACTTTCTTAAGACAACTTTCACTTTAAAGAATCCTATACTTTTGGAAAAACATGGCTGCTCCCTTCCAGAAACAGTGTCACTCTTGGTTATGGTTTCTGTCTGGAAAATCAGCTTGGCCCTATTCAAGAAAATTGGGCAAAATCTGCATATATACAAATTACCATAGCTCCACCTCCCGGAAGAGGAAATCTGTCTCTCTAGTGCCACCTATTGGGAGAAACTACCCAATACATCAATGTCCAATAACCTTTTTTTTCTCCTTTGTATGGTCTAAAATTATGACCAAATTAATTGACTGTCAATAGGGACTACCCAACCCTCCCTGATGTCTATTGTCAGGAAAATATTCCCAGAGATATCGCTTACGTCCACTTATCTCACTCCTTCCAGTGAGATTCAGACTCATAGTTTGCTTTCTACCATTGGACCTTTCATTGCAGCCCTTATATTTATTCTATTTTTGCTGTGTTTTTTTTGTTTTGTTTACATTTTATTATTTTTCAAAATTTAAACACTCAATATTTTTAAAGAAAATTGTAACAGCCGGGGCTGCAAAGTCTCCACAAAATAAAAACCATCAGAAAGCATAAAAAATGCATCAGTCAGGGGTTTTCTATCCCAAACTCCGCTTCAGTCGCACAATCAACAGAAATATATTGCTCATCCAAGCAACACACAAAAAGAAAAATCTGCCATCCGTAATTGGCTTTTATTCAGTGCCTTGTAGGATGCCAGGAGAAATCGGATCACAGCTCCAGGTCCCAGTCCTAGAAAATGTATGTGGTCCTCAGCCCTACTGGCCCCCGGGGAGAGGTAACAGAACCATCAGGCCAGTCTCACACGTCCAGATAATTCCGGTACCGAAAAAATCGGTACCGGAGTTATCCGTGTCCGTGTGTCCGTGAGCTCACGTAGGCCATCCGTGTGGCACACGTGCGGCACACATGTGCTGCCCGTGTGCCGACTGGGTACCACACGGAGCGTGCAGGAGACAGCGCTAGAGATAAGCGCTGTCCCCTGCATCTGGTGCTGAAGACGCCATTCATATCTTCTCTCCAGCAGCGTTCGCTGGAAAGAAAATATGAAAAATCTTTTTTTGTTGTTTTTTCGTGTTTTAAATAAAGATCCCTGTCCCCAAGCCCCTCCCACCCCCTGTGCGCCCGCCCGCTGTTAATAAAATACTCACCCGGCTCCCTCGCAGCGTGCTGTCCTCGCCGCAGCTTCTCCTGTATGAGCGGTCACATGGGGCCGCTCATTTACAGTAATGAATATGCAGCTCCGCCCCTATGGGAGGTGGAGCCGCATATTCATCACTGTAATCGGCGGTACCACGTGACTGCTCATACAGGAGAAGCTGGCGCTGAGAGGACGCTGCGAGGGAGCCGGGTGAGTATTTTATTAACAGCGGGCGGGCGCACAGGGGGTGGGAGGGGGGAGGGGACAGGGATCTTTATTTAAAACACGAAAAAAAAAAAAAAAGGATTTTTCATATCTTCTTTCCAGCGAACGCTGCTGGAAAGATATGAATGGCCGCTTCAGCACCAGTGGGAGGGACAGCGCTTACTGTAGCGCTGTCTCCTGCACGGCACACGGACTGCACACGGACAGCGTCCATGTGCGGTACGTGTTTTACACGGACCCATTGACTTTAATGGGTCCGTGTGATCCGTGCTCTCCCACGAACACTGACATGTCTCCGTGTTTTGCACACGGACACACGGTCCGTGAAAACACGCTGACATGTGCAGAGACACATTGATTACAATGTGTCTACGTGAGTCAGTGTCTCCAGTACGTGAGGAAACTGTCACCTCACGTACCGGAGACACTGACGTGTGAAACCGGCCTTACTAAGGAACTCTTCAAGGTCATGGATTGGGCCATTAAGGCTATGTGCACACATAGGAAAAGAGGTGCAGAATTTTCTGCACAAAATCCGCATCTCCTGGCAGAATCCGCAGCCGCTGACAACTGAGCGCTAGCTGGAGATCAACTCATTCATCTCTTCCCATTAAACCCTCAATGATGTACCAAGCCACCGGAAATTGTGATACCCTGCCAGAAAGGAGCGTGGCCCCTCTACATGTCGTGCTACAAAGAGTGGAAACCCCGATTATTATTATTATTATTATGCTGTGTGCCCACTGTTTGTAGCAAATGAAAAAGTCAGCTACTGGTGGGAAGATAAAAAAGTCCGTTCTCCGGACAGGTCTTTGTTAGTAAATACTTCCTTTTAAATTACGGTACCGTAACTTTTTTTTTTTGCTAAAGCATTTATACTTGGAATTTTGCATTGTGCCTCTATTGTTCTTCTTGGAAATGTATGAATAAATAGGCAACAGAGTATTGCCCATACCCAACCCAATATGCCACAGTGCCAAACTGTGTTAGAAAAACACCCTATTGAAAAAAGGAAATAGCGACGTGCAGTTTTTTTTTATCTTAGCAGTTACTGTGGCTATGTTCACACATTGCGTTTTTGCTGTGTGTTTTTTATGCAACGTAAAAGCTGCATTTATTTTACAGTGCCAGCAAAAGCTACGAGTCTTCCGAAATATTGTGCACATACATTGGTTTAGTTTTCCTGATCAGCTGCATGTGCACACGTCAGGAATCTTTGCAGAAATCTTTGCGTTTTATTTGTGTTTTTTGCACATTTTTTGTGCGGATTTTTCGCGTTTTTTTTTTCCAGAGCTTCCCATTTCTCATTAAATAGCGGGAAATCCGTGAAAAATCCACGTTAAAGAAAAACGCAACATGTGCACAAAAATTGCGGAATGCATTAAAAATGATGGGATGCTTAATGTATGCGTTTTTTAATCGTTTTTGCTGCGGAAAACACGGAAAAAAACCAGAAGGTGTGCACAAAACCTAAATTGGAAAACTGCTGCTTTTTTTAAAAAATCTGCAGCATGTCGCTTCTTTCAGCATTTTGCAGTTTTTTTTTCTACCAGAGAAAGCAATAAAAAAGTGCAAAAAAAAAATGCAACCGTGACTTTTTATTAAATATGCACTGTGGACAAATGACACATGTAATTTGCGCCCCAAAAATGCAGCAAAAAACACAACAAAAAAAGCAACAAATATGCATCAAAATCTGCTTTTTGTAAGATACTTCTTTACGGCTAAAAGAGAAAGTCTTGCCTGCAGAAAAAAAAAAAAAAAAAGCAAAAACGCAACATGTGAACATTGCCTTGCTGTCTGGTGTCTATTCCAATGGTGGATTGTTTATTGCCCATTTATTGCATATAGTGTAACATACAGTTTCTACAATGCAGAGTTTAGTGGCCGTTACCTCCAGAACAGATATTTTATATTTTCCAATCTGGGTCAGAATATTTTATTTGCCTTTTCCGGATTAAATAAATATCAATTTAATAATTTAAAAAAAAACTTCAAAAGTTTTTGAGCCATTAGGGAAGGAAGGAATAAATAAATATATATATATATATATATATATATACATATATATATATATAAAAATATAAATAAATATAAATATATATAACGACTGGAGATTTCCGTTAATCCTCCGATCATTTGGTCGTGCTCACATCATAAAATACCAGCAGAAGATATCCCAGTTTCAAGGTTAAAGAAGTCAGAATGTGTTTGTTTCTAGGACCATCTGCTTAATTTGCCATCACATAAGTGGGTCCGCAGAATGCAGGCTACTGTCCTCGCTGCACACAGGCCTGCACACTCCAGTGCGTCTCAGACAAGCCGCTTCTCTGGTTATTCAGCTGTACCAAGCTGTGCTCATGTGTCATTTCCTATTACCGGCCAGATTTGGGATATTTTTTTTTTTTTTGCAAAACGAATGATCAGGGTTTTGTGCAAGAAAATAAATGCAAAGACTGTGACCGAGCACAGCTCCCCTCGGGCGGCCAAGGGGGTAACCGAGACCAAGTTCAGCAGATCCAACATTGTCAGGAGATATTACCCAGACGGAGACTTGATAGCCAATATCATATTAATAAACCGGGAGGTCCGCACATTATAAGTCCAACTAACGGAGAGCAAAACACGCATCCGCATACAGGAATCACTGCACATCTGAAAAATCTGATGGTCGAAAAAAGAAAAGTCATAAAAAACTAAATCAATGGAAAAGGGGTCAATAAGGATATTCCCCATAAACTAGAAAAAAAATCATATAGAAGTTATAGGACTTAGATATCGATGAACCTATCTTCATTATCAGTGGTGGTCTGGCACCCAGGACCTGCACCGATCAGATGTGTGCTGGGGATGGGCTGCAGTACCTGAGATCGGCCACTACACAGGGTGAGGAGCTGTGCTGTTACTGATTCATACACCCTTTATTTCAGCTGACAGGTGCAGGTGCCGGAATATCAGACCCACAAATATCTGATATTGATGACCTATCAATATATGAAGCTGGGCATACACTTAAGATATCTGTTGTGTGAACATTTGGAATACTCCAAATACATGAGTGCTCAGCTGGGCTGAGCGTGCATGCGTTTTCAACAGAGAGGACAAAGCAGCTGCCAGACTCCTTTGGCAGCGGCTTATCGTCCGCTTTCAAATTCCAACTTTCAACTTCCCGATCCTTTTCTCTTCAGCTCAATCTGTCAGGGAAGAGTCAGGAGAACCTTCATACAAATCAGATGGTCGGCGGGTTTGATCCAATGTGTGGGCTATAAAGGGGTTGTCCAATTTAATCAATTTACAACTTGTTGATCGGTGGGGGTCTTCATTGCTGGGACCCGCACCAACCAGCAGGAGGAGAAGTTTTACCCTTGTAAGAATGGAGCAGCAGTGAGCATCCTCGACCGCTACTCCATTTACGGTAAACCCTATGGGGCTGCCGAGTGCATCACTCAGCTCTTTCCGGTTGGCCAAGGGAATTAACAGAATAGCGGATAGGTGTCTGACCTGACATGCCACCTTGTAAATGGGATAAAAGTCTAATGTCGGAGATAAAAGTTCTCTGATCTCCCAATCGTTGTCGGTTTTAGCTGGTAAACCCTTCCCTTCAACTCCAGGAGGACAACCCCTTTACATTTGTGAGTCATTTACTATGTTATATTTTGGGGGAAAAATTTGGGTGACAACTAGAATGGCTACAACTATGGTTACCACAATGGTCAACACCCAATTGTTTTCAGAATCCTGAATGCCCAGTCAGAACTTTCACTTTTTAGCGAGAGTTGAGATTAGCACATGGACTGCTCGATGATTCTAGTGGCCACTTGTGAAGCCAGTGAGGCAGAGTGGTCAAGAGGTCTAAGGTTAAAAGCCAATGTAGTAAGTCAAAGATAGAGGCTTAAGACAAACTGATAGTCAGGGGCAAGGTCCGGGGTTTGGAATCTAAAGTCAGAATATGTCAAAGGCAAAAGTGGTTATTCCAACAAGTAGTCAAAAAGCAAATCCAAGGTCTGGCAACAAAAGATCAAAATATCAAAATCCCGAGTTAGCACACCACTGAGCTGAAGGTACAAGTGGTAATGATCTGACATTGCCAGACAGTTAAATAGCCTGGCAATTATCTGGAAAGGTAAACACCTGGAGGAAAGCCAAACACAACACTGATAGCCCAATATGCCCCTGCTATCCATAGGGCGGCTGAGCTGTCACTCACAGCACTGACAGCCCGACACACCCCTGCTATCCATAGGGCGGCTGAGCTGTCACTCACAGCACTGTCAGCCCGACACACCCCTGCTATCCATAGGGCGGCTGAGCTGTCACTTACAGCTCTGACAGCCCGACACACCCCTGCTATTCATAGGGCGGCTGAGCTGTCACTCACAGCACTGACAGCCTGACACACCCCTGCTATCCATAGGGGGCTGAGCTGTCAATCACAGCACTGACAGCTCGACACACTCCCTGCTATCCATAGGGCGGCTGAGCTGTCACTCTCAGCACTGACAGCCCAACACATCCCTGCTATCCATAGGGCGGCTGAGCTGTCACTCACAGCACTGACAGCCCGACACACCCCTGCTATCCATAGGGCGGCTGAACTGTCACTCACAGCACTGACAGCCCGACACACCCCTGCTATCCATAGGGCGGCTGAGCTGTCACTCACAGCACTGACAGCCTGACACACCCCTGCTATCCATAGGGCGGCTGAGCTGTCACTCACAGCACTGACAGCTCGACACACCCCTGCTATCCATAGGGCGGCTGAGCTGTCACTCACAGCACTGATTTCTTCTTTGGAAACAATGCCGTTCCTCTGGGGAGGAGAAAGCCACATAAGTTCCTCCCACATAAAAGCACCGTGGATGGAACCAGCGGGATGAGGTCCCTCTCTATGACCCCTGTAATAGTGGCGAGTTCTGCCACTATAGTACACACACCCTTGGCTGCCATTCTTTTTTTTTATAACTGGGGGTACTAGACTAAGTCGTTACATTTTCATAATTAAGACGTATTGCCCCATCCTTCACATGGCCATCTGTTACTATCCCACCTTGGAGTTTTCCATTTTTGTACTGCTGTTCTCTGATTTAGGAGCTTTTGGGCGTTCATGACATCATTTGGTGCAATCATAACCGATGCACAGCCTATTCCTTGTACCTATGATTCCCACTGGTATTGCCATGTGTCGATCGATATACAGTATATAAAAATATGGTGCATTCACTAGAACTACAAAGACAGAAGGTTTTTTTTTGTTTGTTTTTTATTGGTGGCTTTTATCAATTTAGAACTGAGCAAACCTGTTTAGACAACAAGAGATCATTACCAGGTATTGTGGGTGGCTTGGAACTGCCAACTGTTGTAGCAGAGACATGTATACATTCCTGCACTTGACTGGAAGTCTATGCAAAGATTTCCATACCAGTGTTTGTTCAGGCAAAATTATAGTTTTGTTAACAGCCCCAAAGATAAACAACAACAAAAAACCCATAAAAGACCTTACTAAACAAGGAGGGACACAGTACATGGGGTTCGCGGGGACTGCCACTTCCAAAAGCTAGGCATCTGGGCATCAATCAATTAATGTATATTTTAGTATTTCTGTTTTTCTTTTGCCTTTATGATCCTGTTGGGTGGAAACCGTCAGCAAGTATTTTCCTGTTTACTGAAAGACCCTCTAAGAACTGATGCCGACGTCAGTCCTGCGTTAATACGGGAAACTGAGTAAGCTGAATGCCCAAGACCACCAAAACTGTGCAGTATCAGTGCCGGAAATTAAGGATCAATGTAAAAAAAAAAAATGGGGTGGGGGCATGTGGTCCATAACTAATACATGGAAGCTCTGTAATAAATACCTGGGCTTGAGGAAGAGGCTCTTGATTAGGCAAAAAGTCCATGTTCTGTTGTTGGGAATTTGGGGGGGAAGCAAAAAATTACAAATGGAGGATTGGTCAGATAGGAGGCAGAATGACACATGTATGGCTGACCTAATACATATCTAGTTAAAGGGAATCTGTCAGCAGGTTTTTGGTATGTAATCTGAAGACAGCACGCTGTAGGGGTAAAAACACCGATTTCAGCGATGCCTCTCTTAACAAGTTCCGAGATTTTGTTTGCTTGCAATGACTGTTTTAGCACCAGGAGCTTATCATTGCTGGACACAGCAGCCTGTGCCTTCTGGTCCGACACGCCCCCTCCTGTGATAGGCTCCTCACTGTCTCATACAGAGCCTGGTATGGGCAGGATTAGCTTCATCAGCTCTGCTTTATGCTAAATCTAAAAACTCTGATTGTGTGACAACGGCTGCACGCAGTAAACTAAGTGATACATCACTGGATTCATCTTTTCTTTGTCTACATTATGCTGCTCTCCGATAATGTAGCAAAAACCTGCTGACAGATTCACTTTAAGGGATTGATATGAGGATTTGGCTGGTTCCATATGCCAGGAAGGCTCCCAGGGCAGTGACATTGGTGGTGCCAAACATTTGGGGCACATACCTCGGACTTCTCGCCTTGTGCACCAAATCTCCAGAAGTGAGCACTAATTTTAACTATTTACAGTTGGATAATATGGTAGAATAGGAAGTAACTTTCTGCTCAACCTGCAGCCTATAAGAGGGTACATAAATGACATTATTACTGTAAGAGGGCTCATAAAGGGAATTATTAATGTAAGAGGGCTCATAAGGGAAATTATTACTGTAAGAGAGCATATAAATGAATTATTACTGTAAGAGAGCACATAAGGGGCCTTATTAATTAAAGAGGGCACATATGGGGCATTATTACTGTAAGAGGGCACATATGGGGCATTATTACTGTAAGAGGGCACATAAGGGGCATTATTACTTTAAGAGGGCACATATGGGGCATTATTACTGTAAGAGAGCACATAAGGGGCCTTATTAATTTAAGAGGGTACATATGGGGCATTATTACTGTAAGAGGGCACATATGGGGCATTATTACTGTAAGAGAGCACATAAGGGGCATTATTACTTTAAGAGGGCACATATGGGGCATTATTACTGTAAGAGAGCACATAAGGGGCATTATTACTGTAAGAGGGCACATAAGGGGCATTATTACTTTAAGAGGGCACATATGGGGCATTATTACTGTAAGAGAGCACATAAGGGGCATTATTACTTTAAGAGGGCACATATGGGGCATTATTACTGTAAGAGAGCACATAAGGGGCCTTATTAATTTAAGAGGCTACATATGGGGCATTATTACTGTAACAGGGCACATAAGGGGCTTTATTAATTTAAGAGGGTACATAAGGGGCATTATTACTTTAAGAGGGCACATATGGGGCATTATTACTGTAAGAGCGCATATATAGGGCATTATTACTGTAAGAGAGCACATAAGGGGCCTTATTAATTTAAGAGGGCACATGTGGGGCATTATTACTGTAAGAAAGCACATAAGGGGCCTTATTAATTAAAGAGGGCACATATGGGGCATTATTACTGTAAGAGGGCACATATGGGGCATTATTACTGTAAGAGGGCACCTAAGAGGTCTTATTACTTTAATAGGGCACATAAGGGGCCTTATTACTGTAAAAGGGCATATAAGGGCACTATTACTTTGAGGGGGCACTTGAAATATTATAACCTCCAAATGAGCTCACAGGTTGCAGAGTTCTGTGATCCCGTCAGTCGGTTCGTCCGTCGCACGTAAGTGACTCACTGCAGGGGCCAATTGGATAATGTAATTCAATTTTACTTGTTAGAGAGAAGACAATTTATTAAAGGTTTCACGGTGAAGAAAATGATTGTTATTAAGAGCGCTTTAATCTGGATCCCAGGGTTACCGCGCTCACGTGGAAGTTTCCCTGATGCTTTTCTGCCTACAGTTACATTGCTATATATAATATATTTTTTCGGTAATGCTCTTTGCAGCCTTTGTGTAAGAATTTCTCTGATTACACCATAGCCCTGATAGGTGAGTAACAAGAATCAGCAGGACAATCCCCGACATGATGAATGCATCATAGAATTACATGATAAAGTCATATATCATAAATGCTCATTGCACCTTTAGGCATGATCTGATTCAATAGATAATATGATAAATAGAAAATTTGCAAAAATTTTTTTATATTATGTTGTCTTATGCCTGCAAACCACTTCTAACTGCTGCCACTAGGTGCTCCCTTCTATGTATGTTTCCAGTCCAATGTCTGCTGTCAAATGTAATCAGTGTCTAACAGCAGAGACACCAAGAGGGATTACAGGAAGTGGGGCGGGGCTTGTCTCATCACAGGAAGTGGTGGCGGAGCTTTGTATCTACAGGAAGTGGGGCGGGGCTTGTCTCATCACAGGAAGTGGTGGCGGAGCTTTGTATCTACAGGAAGTGGGGCTGGGCTTTGTATCTCTACAGGAAGTGGGGCCTTGTCTTATCACAGGAAGTGGTGATGGGGCTTTGTATCTCTACAGGAAGTGGTGTTGGGCTTTGTCTCATTACAGGAAGTGAGGACAGGGCTTTGTCTCATTACAGGAAGTGGGGGTGGGGCTGTCTCAGTACAGGAAGTGGGGGTGGTACTTTGTTTTGCTACAGGAAGTGAGGGAGGGAATTTGTCTCATTACAGGAAGTGAGGGTGGGGCTTTATCTTGCTACAGGAGGTGGGGGCCAGGCTTTGTCTTTCTACATGAAGTGGGGGCGGGGCCTTGTATCACTATATGAAGTGGGGGTGGGGCTTTGTATCACTATAGGAAGTAGGGTGGGGCTTTGTCTCATTACAGGAAGTGGGGGCAGGGCTTTGTCTCATTACAGGAAGTGAGTGCAGGGCTTTGTCTCATTACAGGAAGTGGGGGCAAGGGTTTGTTTCACTACAGGAAGTAGGGTGGGGCTTTGTCTCATTACAGGAAGTGGGGGTGGGGCTTTGTCTCATTACAGGAAGTGGGGGTGGGGCTTTGTCTCACTACAGGAAGTGGGGGTGGGGCATTATCTAGCTACACAAAGAGGTAGTGTGGCTTTGTCTCACTACAGAAAGCAGGAAAGCGTCTTTGTTTCGCTAGAGGAAATGTGGGTGTGTCTTGTTTGTCTGTTCCTCCTCTCACACAAGAATACCAGATGGATGGGATTATAAAGGGAAAGGACATCCAGGCACCTATAGTGCTGGCAAACTACGGATGGAGGAGGAACCACCCAATCAAAAACAGTGGCTGGCAAGTTAGAGAGTCAGAGAATCTGGTCAGTTCCTGGACATATTACACAAAATGCAGTTTCTTGTGGAGGATTAGGGCTTTTCTACATATTTTGTGCAAAAATGCAAAGTATACTTTATCTCCCCACTACTGATCACAATCTAATTTCCTAACTATATAATACATGGTCAGGGCTGCTAAAGATTTATAATTCCTTGTCAATTTCCTACAAATTCATTATGGGCTGTTTTATGATCGCATGTCATTTATAATCCATGGATTGACTACCGGCTATGTACACCTTTACTTAAATAGCATCTCCCTCGACCATAAAAAAAAAATCTTATATATAGGTATATTTAAGAAAGCAGTAGCATGGCTGACCTTACATCTATCACATCTGTTTATTCTCAATGTTTCCTCTGCAATAAATCTCCATAAATCAGAGTCTTGGATGGCCGATCCCATTGGGAGTATTGATCAGCAGCCATACTGGTTTTTCCCAGGCTTTAAAAAATAAAAAAATAAAAAAAATCTCATAAATAAATATTTAGGTTATTTCATAATTCAATAATAAATATTATAATACCTATATATTTTTTTCCATGTAAATTCCGCAGCAGACACAACCTTTATGTGTTTCCCTAGGAGAATATCCAGTTTTCCGCGGCTCATCTACTCCACCCCCAATCTCATTTCCTACCCTGCTATAAATCAGTGAGATCGCCCTATCTCACTTCTTGTGCCCGGCTTGGAGCGTAGACGAGGAAACACCTCATTCTTTATATTAATTGCACTACCGCCTATATTCCACTATATCCCCGCACCGCGGCTCCGAGGAGCAAAGGGGTCGTTTATCACAGTCGGGCCGCCATCGCCAGAATTCGTATTCTATCCGCCGCGTCTTCAGGTTACAGAATAATGGAAGAAATAAGAATATAATAAAAGCCTCAATGCTGGGAAATCTCTAACGCCTGTAATATAACGCTGCAATATGGGATCGCGGCGGGGCATTGATTTCACATTTCATGGAAATCCAGACCAACCTGATGAGCAGATTTGTCCTGGACAAGGATATGTTTTATGTAATTAATATAAAAAAAAAGGCAAACACCAAAATGACCTTAACAGAAAAGTAAAAAAAAAAAATAGCAAAAGTTACCTGATGACCTCAATCCTATTCCAAGAACTTAAAGAGGACTGTGACTTGTGATAAATATATATGTGTGTATTTATATTATATTATCTTGTATTAAAGCCGCCGTTCTCCTGAATCCGGCAACGTTTTTCTTTTGTTCCTGCGCCTCTCCGTTCCTGAGATACGGTCCTCTCTTTCTTGTAGATAAATCTACTCTTTTTAGCCAAGTGGGCATGATCTACAAGAAGACACTCATAGGGAAGAGTTGATGACTACACCCACTTGGCTAAAACGGTTAGATTTAGATACAGGCAATATCTCAGGAACAGAGAGGCGTAGGAAGACGAGAAAAACAACGGCAGATTCAGGAAAACAGCGGCATTTACACCGGGATTAAAAAATAAAATTCTAAAAAAGTGACAGGTATCTTATAACAGAATATGTGTTCCAAGAAGCACCAAGCTCCAGTGCTAGTGCAAGTGAAACATTGACTATAATAGAAAAAAAAGCTGATTTGTCGTCAAAGGAGATCAGGTAAACTAACATCCCACTAGATAAGACCCCGCTCAAAGTCAGGGACCAGATGTACAGTGACATGTAAAAGTTTGGGGCACCCTTGTTCAAAATTAAGGTACCTTCACATTAAGCGATGCTGCAGCGATACCGACAACGATCCGGATCGCTGCAGCGTCGCTGTTTGGTCGCTGGAGAGCTGTCACACAGACCGCTCTCCAGCGACCAACGATGCTGGTAACCAGGGTAAACATCGGGTAACTAAGCGCAGGGTCGCGCTTAGTAACCCGATGTTTACCCTGGTTACCATCCTAAAAGTAATGAGCGGTGACGTCACCGCTCTGCTTTCCGGCTGACCGACGCTCACAGCCAGTACAGGAGGAGTGCAGAGCACAGCGCTGGAGGACAGACAGCGGTAGGTAAGTATGTAGTGTTTGTTTTTTTTACTTTTAGCATGGTAACCAGGGTAAACATCGGGTTACTAAGCGCGGCCCTGCGCTTAGTTACCCGATGTTTACCCTGGTTACTAGTGAAGACATCGCTGGATCGGTGTCACACACGCCGATTCAGCGATGTCAGCAGGAGTCCAGCGACAAAATAAAGTTCTGGACTTTATTCAGCGACCAACGATCTCCCAGCAGGGGCCTGATTGTTGGTCGCTGTCACACATAACGATTTCATTAACGATATCGTTGCTACGTCACAAAAAGCAACGATATCGTTAACAATATTGTTATGTGTGAAGGTACCTTTACAGTTATTGTGAACAGTTAAGCAAGTTGAAGATTAAATACGGCAATCTCTAAAATGGCAAAGGTTAAAGATGACACATTTCCTTTGTATTGTAGGCAAAAAAAAATGGTTTCATCTTTCACATTTTAAAAATAACAAAACAGAAGATGGGCCGATGCAAAAGTTTGCGCATCCTACATTGTCAGTATGTAGCAGCACCCCCTTTTGCAAGTATGACAGCTTGTAAACGCTCTTTGATACCTGATATATACAACTGACATGTAACCACAACAGCAGCGGGTGGATCGCGATCCACCCCACGGCTGTTAATTAGTTACGGTAAATGCCGCTGTCAATTTCAGACAGCGGCTTTTAACTCGCGCTTACCGGAAGCGTGTTGTAAATCCCGAACATCGGTGACCCGTCACTTGATCGCGGGTCATCGATGGGTCGGCATGGCAACCAGAGGTCTCCAGCAGACCTCTATGGTTATCATAACCGGATTACTATGAGCGCCGCCCTGTGGTTGGCGCTCATAGCAACTGTGCATTTCTGCTACACACAAGCGATCTGATCATCGCGTGTGTGGAGCAGAGGCGTTCAAAGTAGTGCAGCTTCTAGTCTCCTATGGAGACTACTGAAGCATGCAAAAAGTAAAAAAAATGATTTTAAAAATACAGGCATGAGCCGAGACCAAGAACCCAGACACAAACTGAAGCTGCTGTACCACCTAAGACCGCAATTCCGCAACCTCATCTGTGAGGGTCTAGATCAGGCGTGCAAAAACCTCTGCTTGAGCCACAGGGTCTATGGAAAATGGTACGGTCGGTAATAATGTCACGCTCAGATATGTGTAAGTCCGGCGGACGACACAGCCTACAAAAATGACGGGATGGAAAAGGGAGAGGAAGGCCCTAGCAAAAGGGAGGAAGGGATGGGACAACTCATGACACCAACCTGTGTCTATTCCTAAGCTCCCCTAACGCCCTATGCGGGTCCTTCCCCCCACCGCCATCACGTGCCTAGTCCCTAGTCTCACCTCAATGTGCCCGAGTGCACTGGCTGGCAAGGATGCTAGCCTCACCACTGCAGATGGTAAAACACAGGGGAAAAGACAAACATGGGACAAAGAAAAAGGAAGAAATACTCAGCTTCAGTCTCTGCTTCTAAGCTCCACAGCAGCTTAAAAAACAACACGTGGAATCGGAACTCCCACAGCAGCAACACCACCGACACGGGAGAGCTCCTCACCCCTAGCTGGTCTACATAGAAGAACTCTGTTACCGACGGTCAGCTGATGGGTCATGTGAATAGCTAAAGGTTGGTGGGAGTGGTTACCAACCAACATCAGCTGACCAGCCTAAAAGAACAACCAGCAAGAGACTGACATTAACTCTTGCTGGACCAAAAAGAAAAAAGCAATATTAAAATTTCAGCAGAACCAGAGCTTCTACGAATCCCATAATGAATAGTGACAACTACACAGTTCAACATTAAAAACCGTGGCCTACTTGTGTAATGCATGAACATGTTGGGTGCTCTCATAATTCAAAATTCTCTAGTAGGATATTTTAAAAAAAGGTTTCTAGACCAGACAATCCCTTTAATAATACTATTATTACATTTATAATAAATTATTATTTTCCATATCTTTTATATCTTTTGTCTTGATATTCCACAACACTAACAAAAGTCACATCTGCCCCCAATCTAACTCTTCTGTTCCTATTTCAGATACAAAGGTCAATTTCATAGGAAGACAATTAAACTCTTACTGTATTTTTAGAGTGTGGGAGGAACCTGAGCAAACACGGAGAGAACATGCAAACTCCATGCATAAAGATGCGTGCAGCAGCTCCCAAAAACAGTCCAGAGACTATATTTACTAAGGCTATGGGCACACGTTCAGGATTTTTCGCGGTTTTTTTTTGGCCGTTTTCCACGGAAAAAAATGCTAAAAAAAAGCTTACATTAAGCATCCCATCATTTCAATGCATTCCGCAATTTTTGTGCAGATGTTGCGTTTTTTCCCGCGGAAAAAAACGCATCGCGGTATGTTCATTAATTTTGCAGATTTTTTGTGTTTTTGCCGCTATATTACTGCATTAGGAAGCTCCGGGAAAAAAGGGGAAAAATCCACAAAACAAAAGCGCAAAAAACGTGATAAAAACGCGAAAAAAACGCATGCGGAGTTCCTGCAGAAAAAGTCCGGTTTTGTTCAGGAAAATTCTGCAGACATTCCTGAACGTGTGCACATAGCCTTAAGCAGGTCAGCTCTAAAGGTTTAAAGAGGGGCACTCATTATAATTTTTATTTCATAAATCAATAGTACAAATGAAAATAAGCAACTCTGTAATATATCTTATCAGAGAAATGTGCGTCTTTCTCCTCCTGGACGGATCATTCATTCTCAATTCAGGGGTAAAATCATCTGTAATCAGTGAAGACAGACTTTCCCATTACTGAGATAGAAGGTGACAGTTGGTGCTTTTAAAATTCTATGGAGGAAGGAGGAGCTATAGGCGGAGACAGGCATTCTGCTGCAAGTTCTCCTAAAACAAGTTACAGTTCTCCATAGAATCTTATGAGCACCAACTGTCATCTCCCACCTCAGTATTGGTAACATCTGTATTCACTAAAGATACATTTTGGGAATTGAGAATTTTGAGAATGAATACATACATAAGTGGCACTGTTTTAAGTCAAATTAAGATCAATTGTTTAACTCATTGCAGCTTCATGACGTAGTGTTAAGTCCTGAAGTGTGTGTAGGTGTATGGAGCTGAGCCCACTCCGCACAGGGCAGGTGATGGCTGTGCTGTACAATCTGTGAAGGCAGCATCTTTAAAAATAAAAAGGGGGCTCTCAATTCTCAGGATTAGTGAGGGTCCCAACATTTGAACCCCCAGCGATCGGGAAAGTTATCCCCTATCGCATAAATGGGTGATAACTTCCAAACTTACCGTAAAGGGGTTGTCAACTACTAGGACCTTCTCATACCCCATAAAAATCCAACAAAAGAAAAGAAAGAGAAAAAAGAAGAAAAAAAAAAAAAATGAAACCCCATGCCTGGTCAAGATAAAATAAATAAGCTTATACTCACCTCCTGTGCCGCCGCCATTGCTGCGGTATTGGCACTCTCTCTCCCCGGGGTTCAGTGCGGTTGTTGTGATACATGACCCCGGCGCACAATCACCTCCCGTGCCGACGCCGTTCCAGCGGTGTTGGTGTTGGCAGTCACTCTCCCCAGGTCTCCCTTGCGGTTGTTGTGGCACGTGACCCCAGCGCCCAATCAGTGGTGGCGTCACTATCCCCGCCTTCGGACAAATTGAACTCGAAGAGGAAGTCAGAAATCAGCTGCAGCATGGACTTCCTCTTTCTGTTCAATTTGTCTGAAGGCGGGGCCAGTGACGCCACCACTGATTGGGTGCTGGGGTCACGTGCCACAACAACCGCAAGGGAGACCTGGGGAGAGTGACTGCCAACACCAACACCGCTGGAACGGCGTCGGCACGGGAAGTAAGTATGGGCTTTTTTATTTTATAGTGGCCAAAGGTGGGGTATGACAAGGAGTTGTCCAAGAAGTGGACAATTTCTTTAAGAATACCCCATTAAGCCGCAGTACCAGGCATCACCACAATCATAAGGGGGTGCTGTATATGGTCGAACAATGACGTGGATCCAACATCTGCTGCATTGACGCAGTTACTTAAGTAAATGTTAATCAAATATTAAAGTTCAATTTTATAGCTGCACTGATCTTTATTTCTAACATAATTATCCTACAGTTATTATTTTTTTATACCGTGTGATATTATTTTAAAAAAATGTCCCAATTTTGAAACTTGACGAGAGAAGTGAAAATATTAGAATCCCCTCTATAAATCGTCCCCGAGTAGTCTCCTCCATGTGGCCACATGTAAACACAGGAGGCCGGCGCACTGGCAGACATGGATTGCTTTCCGACTGACCTAATTCCAGTACAATTCCCCTTAGGGCAGTGTGCAGGCGTCAGGAATGAGGACACGAATCCCAAGGAAAAAAAAAAAATGGAAAAATAAAAAAGGACTTTGGTAAACAAGATCTATTTCACATGAGGAGAGCGTGCCTTTCCCACAGACCCAGTATTTAACGGGATCAACCCGCTGCAAAGTTCAATTATCAGCTAATTCCCTATTGCAATTTCGTTTCAAACCGATTGTCATTAAGCCAATTATCCGACTGTGCCGGCGAATGTCTTGAGAATCTGCGCCACCGAGATAACACTTTCTTAAAAGAATGGAAATGGTTCCGACATGAACTGAGAAATTCACGTTGTGAAAGAAAAACAAAGTGTTAAATCCGACCTTGTAATAAATATAGAAGAGGTCGAGTTCTAGGAGCTTCTTCAACAACTGCAAATTTTATGGAAATATCGTGAACGAGCAAGCGAAGCTGACAAGGTCTGAACTGGAATGACCCGGCAGAGTCTTCTTATACCAATTATCTAATTTCCAGTCCTTCTTCCTTATGCCATAATAGTTCGGATACTACGATTATGCACCACAGAACAACAATCTGTCACTAGCATGACCCTATTAGTTTTGAGCACCGACCCCCTAAATCTTAGCTTCTCACATTTTTTAGGAACCAGTTTCTCTCACAAGTGTCCTGGATTCCGCAGAATGTCCTACGGCATCCAGGTCCCATTATCCATGAAAATGTGGGACAAAAACAGAAAGTTCCAAGATAACTTGCTTCTAACAGCAGAAAACCTGCTCCTGCGTTGACTGCTTGTCTTCAGGTGCTGCCACATTCATTCTGTGGGTGACGCTAATGATGGAGGATATACAAAAAAAGTTGCACTCTATCGTGCTAAAGCACGTCAATATGAAATATGAATAGCAATACGGCTTCTGAATACGAGGAAAAAATGAGACGCTTAGCACATCATTTGGCCAATTCATGCATGCCCAGCAACCAACATCAAGGTGGTCTCAAATCTGCTGGGTCCCTACATATCATATGAATACCTCTCTTAGGCTGAAGTCTGAATTCCTGGGTGAATGTGGACACCTCTCTCAGTAAAGCCTGTATTTATGGGTAGGTAGGAATCTGCTGAAATTAAAACCAACACATGTTGAAGGGCTGAGAGCTCGGTCAGACAGCTAACATAGAAATAACAAAAGACTGACTGGCATATCCAAGCTAATGTGAATAGGTGCAAACTAGGAGCAGCCACCTCCATATAGATAGATAGATAGATAGATAGATAGATAGATAGATAGATAGATAGATAGATAGATAGAGTGGGGGGGAAAAAGTATTTAGTCAGCCACCAATTGTGCAAGTTCTCCCACTTATAAAGATGAGAGAGGCCTGTAATTGACATCATAGGTAGACCACAACTATGAGAGTCAAAATGAGAAAACAAATCCAGAAAATCATCTTGTCTGATTTGGCAAGATTTATGTTGCAAATTATGGTGGAAAATAAGTATTTGGTCATTAACAAAAGTTCATCTCAATATTTTGTTATATATCCTTTGTGGGCAATGACAGAGGTCAAACATTTTCTGTCTTCAAAAGGTTGGCACACACTGTTAGTGGTATGTTGGCCCATTCCTCCATGTAGATCTCCTCTAGAGCAGTGATGTTTTGGGCCTGTCGTTGGGCAACATGGACTTTCAACTTCCTCCAAAGGTTTTCTATGGGGTTGAGATCTGGAGACTGGCTAGGTCACTCCAGGACCTTCATATGCTTCTTTCGAAGCCATTCCTTCGCTGCCCTGGCAGTGTGCTTGGGATCATTATCATGTTGAAAGACCCAGCCACGTTTCATCTTCAATGGCCTTGCTGATGGAAGGTTTGCACTTAAAATGTCACAATACATGGCACCATTAATTCTTTTATATACACAGATCAGTCATCCTGGTCCCTTTGCAGAGAAACATCCCCAAAGCATGATGTTGCCACCACCATGCTTCACAGTAGGTATGGTGTTCTTTGGATGCAACTCAGCATTCTGTCTCCTCCAAACACGACAAGTTTTGTTTCTACCAAACATTTCTACTTTGGTTTCATCAGACCATATGACATTCTCCCAATATTATTCTTGGATAATCCAAATGCTCTCTAGCAAACGTCAGATGGGCCCGGACATGTACTAGTTTAAGCAGTAGGACACGTCTGGCACTGCAGGATCTGAGTGCCGGGCGGCGTAGTGTGTTACTGATGGTAGCCTTTGTTACGGTGGTCCCAGCTCATTTTTGCTCACCGTACTTGGGATCATTTTGATCCCACGGGGTGAGATCTTGCATGGAGCCCCAGATCGAGGGAGATTCTCAGTGGTCTTGTATGTTTTCCATTTTCTTATTATTGCTCCCACAGTGGATTTCATCACACCAAGCTGCTTGCCTATTGCAGATTCAGTCTTCCCAGCCTGGTGCATGGCTACAATTTTGTTTCTGGTGTCCTACGACAGCTCTTTGGTCTTCACCATACTGGAGTTTAGAGTGTGACTGTTTGAGGTTGTGGACAGGTGTCTTTTATACTGAAAACAAGTTTAAACAGGGGCGATTACTACAGGTAATGAGCGGAGGACAGAGGAGCCTCTTAAAGAAGAAGTTACAGGTCTGTGAGAGCCAGAAATCTTGCATGTTTTTAGGTGACCAAATACTTATTTTCCACCATAATTTGCAAAATAAATCTTGCCAAATCAGACAAGGTGATTTTCTGGATTTGTTTTCTCATTTTGACTCTCATAGTTGTGGTCTACCTAAGATGTCAGTTACAGGCCTCTCTCATCTTTATAAGTGGGAGAACTTGCACAATTGGTCGCTGACTAAATACTTTTTTCCCCCACTGTAATAGATATGTTTATATAAAGTAAACAGAAATGAGAGAGACAGAAATTAGAATTAGATAGAAACATATGAGATCGATATAAGATATGTGATCAGTAGAGATGTGTTGGGTATAGGGTGATAGATAAATCGGATAGAATGTGAGATACACAGATAGATGAGCCACCTCGGAACTCACATCCATAGCACATGAGGGGATAATAATCTGGGCGGCATTTCTTCCTGATCTTGTGTACAGTAGTTTCTATTGATTATTAAGGCTTGCTGTTCAGTCTGCGGCCCCCCACATAACACTGGTAATTGCTCCCTATAATCCAGTGTATCCACCTCTGCTGCTCCGGCCACCACTGCAGGAATGATGCCCCCTCGTCTAAGCTGAGAATCAGCAGAGTCGGGAATAATGGGGTTCTGCGCAGAACTCTTCTCCTCCGCACTGGAAACAGAGTCACATTCATCTCTTCTAGGCACATGTGGGGGAGATTTAAAGGCCACTTTCTTATATGAGACAATACACTTCCCACTGACTGAAAAATGGCAAGAATGGCCCCAGTCCTAATAACAACGGTAGTCCTGTGGATTTAAAGGCATTTTCTGGGACTTTAACTTTGATGGACTATCCTTAAGAATTGGTATAAACAAGTAGTAGGGACCTACAAACTGTACTGTACCACCAACACAATGAGAGCTCAATCAAGTGATCCTAATCAGACCTGTTTGGTGGCTCCATCAGCTTTTGGGAAAAATGCTTAGAAAAATAGATTTGAGATCAAACACAACTAGAATGTCTGCAGGATGGGACTACACAGAGTTTGTAGTCTGTTACCATGGAGACATACAGATCTTCCTAGGCGCTGTAGACACAAAGCTATAGATAATTTCTATATAAAGACCAATTGCAAATTTGCTCCAACTCTTATTTCCAATGCAAATGAGCAACCAAATTGGCAGATAATGTCATTAAATTAACTACTCAAATGCACGTATTTGCAGCTATATTCTTTGTTGTTGGTTTTTTTCACAAATTCCTTAATTTTATACTACAAACGTGGAGCCTAACTGTCAGAACTAAAATGAACAACTAATAATGAGGAGCACATTCCAGATAATGAATTGTCGGGATGTGCGGACGTCTCCTGCATTACAAATATCAGTGCAATTACCTCGGCATCAGTCCCGATAATCACAACCGGGGGAAGAGTTTATCAATAGTGTCAGAAAATGCATAAATGTAGTCATCTGAAAATGGAATTAGCCAAGCTTGCCAGAAATAGTGCAATTCAAGGTTTTATGCCAAAACCGTATTAACATATTCTTCATTGCTGGAGCACATGGCAATGAGGTATGTACGGTAAGCTCTGCTTATGGAGGCAGACCATGAGGCTGCAAGGGGAAAACTAGGACTTAAAGGCCCCATACACATTAGGTACACGATCGACTGACAGCTATCTCCCAGACCCTTCCATACACACGACCACTTGGCATGGACCAGATCTCCTGTGTTTTCTATGAAAGAGCCGCCGCCAGACTCTTCTGGCGGCGACTTATCTCTGTGTTGAACAAAAGGATTAGCCAATGAAATTCAACAGGTTGGATCCTTCTCTCATCCGACACCATCTGTTGAGGGAGAGTACGGAAACCTCCATGTGCATTAGATGATCATCCAATCCCGCCAAAATCGGCAGGTTAAGATGATATTTATCTAATGTGTTTAGGGGTCTTAAGCCACCCATTTTGCTTTTGGGTGGACAGTACTCACACAGGACTGTCTTTTTCAGATGAACTGTATTATTAGAAAAAATGGCAGCAGAGGATGACCTAAGGATCATGGAAATCAATGGAGGAGGCCATGGACCCAGGCCTTGGACTGTAAATGCCTAAGCCTATATTGGGTGCCAATTGCTCTTTGCCATTGGACTCGTATGCTACTTTATGACAGTGTTGCATATAATTCTTATAACAAAAATCCCAAAATGTTCATGCTCCCCCATGTCTGCCATGAGGTATACCTATCCCCCCTCATAAAAGCAGTGGGAATCTCCAGAGACATTGTAATTGGAAGAAGGGCACTAACCTAAGGGGGCAAATAACCCTTCAGTTCTATCTGGGAAGCACGGATGCAATCACGTTAAGACAAAACATGGGAACCATTTTTAGTTATGCAATGAGACCCCTTCTCCTCCTCAAACTGAGTCGAATGAACCTCTAGGGACATACACTAACGTACTGCATAAGTATTATGCATAAAGAACAGGAAATAATAAATATGAAAATGGAAACCTCGGGGTAAAATTAATACATATAAGTGAGATATCGTGCTAGGACCTCGGCAGGAGGAAATGAGAAGAAACCCTCTGTTCAATTGTGTATTTTGCGGTTTGCAGTGTATCTGACTATAATTTACATCATTAGTGTTAAATTGACATCACCCATTTACCCATTTTATATCATAGTCTTCAATATTTTAGTTGGTTTATCTGCGTGGTTTTGTTTTTTATATGTAGAAGGATTTTGACTGAGTTTAGCCTCCAGACCGCACGGCCTAAGATCGCGCTATGCCGCTGCCACATCGTAGCATAATTCACGCAAAAGGGGGCGTTGGTGGTATTGCGACCACGACAAGCAAGTTGTAAAAGATCAGAGCAAGTTGGATACTTTGTGACTTGCTTGCCGCACTTGCAGTACCTTGTGGATCGAAATGCTTCTTCATTCACTTGTTGTACATGGAGATCTTTCCCCTGAGTTGTGGCCAAAGTTGCTGTATAGCACCAGCGTTATGTTGCCATCAAAACAATGGAAAACAAATAGACTCATTAAATTAGTAAAAGCATCATGGCTTCTGTTAAGTAGCGTACCTACTGGAGGGGGAAGATGGTGCAGCCGCCTCGGGCCCACTCACATTGAGGCCCACCTGGAGCGACTGCCAATCTTAACGGTATCGGCTAGCCCAACAGTGACATTCGGCAGTACAGCACAGACCCATAGTCTCCCTTTTCGGCTGTTCTGTTCTGTTGTCTGCAGGCCTCAGGCCTACTGCGAGCACACAGAGGATGTCCTAGCATAAATGGCGCGACAGTTTCACCACCTCACTTGACCTGTGCCCAAACGCCGTCTGTACTGATGAACTCTCCAGGATCCTGGGTTAGGGGACTATATAGTGTTTACTTGTAGAGGGGATGTGGGCACATTATACTGTATAAGGGGTCATACTGAATGGAGGCATTTGGGTGACAGCCCACCGTGTGGGGGATCATACTGTGTAGAAGGCTGTGGGAACATCAAACTATATGTGGAAGCTGTGGGTACATCAGACTGTGTGAGGGCTATGGGGAACAGCAAACAAAGATAAAAGTCTAAGGGGGTCATATCAGGAGACCTTGGCGGTGGCCATTCAGCTGGCCCACGACGACCAATCCACTTTCCAGGAAATTGTTCATGTAGGAACCTTTATCTTTGGGGTCATCTGAAGCCAATTGTCTATGCTGTAAAGATACGAGATGTGCAGCATCTGAAACAAGGGATACTGGAAGCCTGTGCTAGCATTTCTTCTGCGGTGTTGCTATCAGTGTCTCTGGAGTGAGAGAAGAGGGTTGCATTGACAATCCTACACAATGGGCAGCACTTTGAACACATTTTATAAGTGGTCATAAACTTGTAAATAACTCATGAAGGAATAAAGCTAGGTTAAAATCAAGCACATCACTGTTTTTATTGTGAAATTCTCAATAAGTTTGATTTGTCACATGACCCTCTTCCCATTGGAAAAAATAAAGTTGGATCCAAAATGGCCGACTTAAAAACGGCCGCCATGGTCACCACCCATCTTGAAAAGTTTTCCCCCTCCCATATACTAATGTGCCACAAGCAGGAAGTTGATATCACCAACCATTCCTATTTTATTTAGATGTATCCATATAAATGGCCCACCCTGTACAAGAACATGTCTGTATCTCCATTGAGCAGACCTTCTTCTGTCTTGTTCACACGTTGCGTTTTACAGTACCAGCAAACTGAACTCTCATGCACATGATGCTTAATTTTTCTTTGTAGATTTGAAGCATCAAAGCATTTTATCAAATCTGCAATAAATCAATTCTATCTCTTTCCTTTTGCAGGGTTTTTCACCCTTTCACATGAATCGGGGAAAAAACACATAAAAAAGTGCATAATTTTTGCTGCTTTTTTACCTATCAACAATGAATTTTGTTGCAAATCCTTGACATGTGAACATATCCTATTTTTTTGTCACCGGGGGAGGGGTGGAGGCTTTTATATAGAGGAAGATGTCTTTATCTCCATCGAGCATCGAGAAGTAGTAATGACCTGAAATCTTTCTGTGGTTCCTCACTGCTGCTAATTATTCTGTCTTCTCCTCCAGTTTCCATTGTTGTCAGGTTCCGGCTGCAGCTTCCTGATCGCGGCTGTCATTACTGTCCCCCCTTACAACTTCCCGGCCCTCTCTACCGTATACACATTCCAAAATGTCAATGATCGCTGCGCTCATGTCCGGTTTTGAGTGTTTCCTCTGCAAACTTCTATGGTATCCTTTCTTAGAAGTTTCCATTCAGTTGCTGCTCTGTTATTCCTCCTGGAAATGTATGAATACATTCACAATTGGGTGTTAATAAAGCTACTTTACACCTCAGCACTTTTGGGATGGTATCAGAGAATATACATACCCCAACAACATGTCATTGTAAATTTACTCATTCACAGCAAGGACGAATTTATCAATATCAATCTAAATTGTAGAACTTACAATTGACTTTGCAATGACAGATAACAAACCTTTCAGAATACATCATGTCACAGCTCACCTCCTCCTGTGCAATGACTGATAACACCTCTACATAGTGTAGATAACACAGGATCCACCATTCACAATAGGTGATATCACAGCTCACCTCCTCCTCCTCCTGTACAATTACTGATAACACCTCTATATACAGTAGATAACACAGGATCCAGCATTCACAATAGGTGATATCACAGCTCACCTCCTCCTCCTGTACAATGACTGATAACACCTCTATATACAGTAGATAACACAGGATCCACCATTCACAATAGGTGATGTCACAGCTCACCTCCTCCTCCTGTACAATGACTGATAACACCTCTATATACAGTAGATAACACAGGATCCACCATTCACAATAGGTGATGTCACAGCTCACCTCCTCCTCCTGTACAATGACTGATAACACCTCTATATACAGTAGATAACACAGGATCCACCATTCACAATAGGTGATATCACAGCTCATCTTCTCCACTAGAACCAGAATTATAAGCCTGATGTTATGCCTAGTGGCCAATTTTGAAACAGCAAGGTTTCAGAACTTATTGTGTATAATATGATATTATATATATAATATATATATATCCACCGTGTATATATATATATATATATATATATATATATATATATACGGTATATACTTTTAAATATACTTATGTAACATAAAATCCTAATTTGATTATAGATCGTCTTCTGATGACACATTCCATTAGGCACATGAGCAGACATGGCAGCATAAGTCTTCCCCGTCAGTTTGTACCTTGCAGGACCTGTTAATGTTTACAAGCAGGCGGCACATTATATGCGGGTAATAGCCCGTCTGTGCATTCATTCTCCATGCTGATGCTCAGGCACGACCCGCTAGCTGTAAAATACCGCCATGCCTTTTAATAGCAGATCTCGGCACACTACCATGTAGAGCACATAAATGAAGGGTGACCAGAAGTCAAAATGTTTATTCTAATATTTTAATGTCTATTTGATATTGGATTCTTTGAAGTTTCTGGTAGAAGGACGAGAGGCTTTGAAGACGGCGTTTTGTGTGAAGTCCTTCCCATAGGACAGCTTTTGTTCAGGACAGACATGAAAAGCTTTGCTTTCAGTGTATTTCGGTAAGAATACAACAAGATAAGCGAAAAGCGGTTTCATCCCATACATAATGCCGCCTTTGCAGCAAAACACGAGCGAAAAAAAAAAAATAGAATATTGAATGTTTCAAAGTGTGACCCATTCCGGGAGATTTGCAGCATCCAAAAGCGGCTTTTGCTTTAAATTTAATCATTTTTGAGGACAAATAGGTTTCTTCTCGCTTAATCTTCAGAATCCGGGAGTATCAAGCTACAGGTCAATAAAACTGTAGGTCTCCTTAAGACTCAAATGCTCGGATGTCTTACCAGGAATGCAAATTATTTACGGAATATCTGTTGCCAAAGGTTTGGTCACATCATGTTTGAATCTTCCATAAATTAGAATTTCCAGAATTCATTGGCCCCCCCCGCAACAAGATCGTAGGGAGCCAATTGGCCTGTCGAGAGCCCCATGGCAGCCCTCTTAGTCTTCATATAAAACTGGGCTCGTGGCTGGGCTTCATAGGAGATTAGTTTTGTTGTACGGCAGTGTGTATAGAACAAGCGATAATACAACTGCAGGTTCAAGTGAAAGAAAGTAAAAAAATAAAATAAAGTAAAAATTATAAATATTTAAAAAAATATATAAAAGTTTTATCACCCGTCTTTTCATACTTCAAAGATAAAGAAATAAAAAAATATATATTTGGTATTACCAATTCTGTAAACCTCAGATCTTATCAAAGTCTAAAAATATATCAAATGTTTAAACGCCAGAATTGCCCTTTTTCCATCTTTTCAATACCCAAAAAATTATAATAAAGAGCAATCAAAAATGTTTGTGTACCCCAAAATGGTAGCAATAAAAATGTCACAATGCAAAAAAAAAAAACTCTTGAAGGAAAAATAAAACTGTTAGAGATCTCGGAAAATAGCAACAGAAACTTAAGTTCTACTTTTTTTTTTTAAACCGCTGAACTAGAAATAAAAACCTTAGATGTTTGGTATCGCTGTAATCGTAGTGACCTGAAGAATCATGTTACCAGGTCATTTTCACAGCATCATGAATGCTGTAAGAAAAAAGGAAAAAATAACAATTTAGGAATTGAATTTTTCCACCACTTTACCACATTTGGATTTTTTTTCCTGCTGTTTTCCAGTACACTCTGTGGGAAAATAAATAGTGACATTAAAAATTATTACAACTAGAGCTAAAAAAAAAACAATGCAACAATGGAAATTGGCTGTGACGGTAAAAGAGTTAAAGGGGTCTTCTGATCATGAGCATTTATGGCAATGGACGTGGGTATTTCTTTGAATCGAGCATAAGCAAGAAATGCAGAGACTTATAGTGATAGAACTGCATCATATATAATGAGAAGTGACGGACGGTTCTTGAGCAAATGTCAATTCAAACGATTTCAAAACAAATGGTACAGAAAAAGTACTGAAAGGCAAAGGCAGATCATAGGTGCTGACACCGAGAGCACCATAGATTGCGGCCGCTGAACCACTTACTGATAATAATTATCATTTTTACCAGAACTGAAAAATCTTTCTATTTTCTTCTAAATATTCTTTCTGAATTAGTTAGCCAAGATTAAAGAGGTTGTCGTAAAGTTTTCCTGGACTGAAAAGTGTCAATTCGACCTTGTTAGGCAATGATTAGTCCGCACAGTGGTCAAAAGTACCAGAAAAAAATTCCCTGGAGGTCGAGGGCAGAAGAGAACAGTGGAGTTAAAAGAGAACGGTGGAGTTCAAAAGAGAACGGTGACGGTTAAAAGAGAACGTGGAGGTCAAAATAGAACGGTGGAGGTTAAAAAAGAATGGTGAAGGTCAAAAGAGAACGGTGGAGGTCAAAAGAGAACGGTGGAGGTCAAAAGAGAACGGTGGAGGTCAAAAGAGAACGGTGGAGGTCAAAAGAGAACGGTCAAGGTCAAAAGAGAACGGCGGAGGTTAAAAGAGAACGTGAAGGTCAAAATAGAACGGTGGAGGTCAAAAGAGAACGGTGGAGGTTAAAAGAGAACGGTGGAGGTCAAAAGAGAACAGTGGAGGTTAAAAGAGAATGGTGAAGGTCAAAAGAGAAAGGTGGAGGTTAAAAGAGAACGGCGGAGGTCAAAAGTGAACAGTGGAGGTTAAAAGAGAACGGTGAAGGTCAAAAGAGAACCGTGGCGGTTAAAAGAGAATGGTGGAGGTAAAAAGAGAATGGTGTAGGTCAAAAGAGAGCAGTGGAGGTTAAAAGAGAACGGTGAAGGTCAAAAGAGAACGGTGGAGGTCAAAAGAGAAGGGTGGTCAAAAGAGAAGGGTGGAGGTCAAAAGAGAAGGGTGTATGTAAATGGTGGAGGTTAAAAGAGTGACTAAAACTTTGGTCGTGTACAAATTAGCCAAACCCAGATATATTGGCAGAATCAGCTGACAGTATAATGTGTATGGGGGGCCGGGGGGGCTCCAGACAGATGATGTTGGGGGAGAGAAGGATCCGGAATGTCGGATTTTTGACCTTCGATTATTTTTTTCTCTGGAAAATAAATCAGGAGACAGCAGCCCTCTCACAGAGGACACAAGAGCACTCATCCGAGCCCAGGGTTCCTGTCCTTGGAGGAATTGGGAGACAAAGAAGATATCAGCCAAACAACTGTTCGCCCGATCGCTATCTGTCGTGTATGGGGGGCTTTAATCAGAGACAGAAACACTTCAAGGTCACCATACATAAGAGTAAAGTCGGCCAAACCCGTCACAATGAGCTCGCTGATGGATTCTTATGTAACTCAATCTGCAGTCAGCAATAGACAGTGCAACACAGATTGCAACTCAGACTACTGAAGATTAATGTTGCAATATTTTTAATGAAACACAAAGGTAATTTTTTTTACCCAAAAATGCATTGATTTAAGAAAAAAAATAGCCCTGTAGGTGTCCATATCCTTTAATAATCCTAAAATACAGCAGGACTTAAAAACAGTGTAATGCTTTAAAGGAAATCTGCTAGTAGTTTATTTTCTATGTAATCTGAGCACAACAGGGAGCCTGATTCTAGGGATGTGTCATTTACTCAGCTGTGTGCTATAGCTTCCATACAATCAGTGTTTTATCAGCAGGAAATGATCACTGCAGGACTCAAGGTCACAAGCAAGGAAGTCAGGGTAATCTGTGTAACTCCGCCCCTACCACTGATTGGCAGCTCATTGACACAGTGTACACAGGAAGCCGCCTATCAGCGGTGTGGGCGGGGTTATACAAGGCTGAGCATTCATAGCACTGCTAAATCTAAAGCAGAGAAAACAGGGATTTCCATTAAAACTGCACCAATAATTCAAGTAAATGACTTATCGCTGTAATCAGTGTCTCTGTCTCTACATCATGGTGCTCTCAGATTCCATGGCAAAAATAAATCTTCAGACAGATTCCCTATAATTCTGCATGTCATGGATGACCAGTATCATGTACACCTTCACTAGATATTCACATTTTTCTATGGCACAATTATTGGACATGTTCCGGACTTTGCCGGATTACGGATTCTTTTCATTATGGAGACGCGGCGGTGTTTCATGCAATTGATGGTAATGTTACTCCTTGTCCCTTCAGCAGCGCAAGATCCGGACAAGTACCGTAATTTATCTTGTCTGTAGAAATATTGGTAGATCTCCCCAAAGCTCTTCACTTTCCCAGGAGACGGCGCATGAAAGGCTTTTATTCTGGTCTGAGGCAGAAAAGACAAACTCTGCATAGAACAGTGCCACATTCACTTTTCCTAATTACAAGCACAACTGGTTAGATAGGAACGTCTGCGATGGATGGAGCTCCCATGCCCCTGCCTAGGAGGCTGATCGTGCTTGGTCAAATGAACTCGTTATTTTGATAGGAGCGATGAGATCAGTGGCTGCCGGTGACATCTGGTGCCGCTTATCACCCGACTTAGGCTGGTTTCACACTTGCGTTTTTAAACACATGCGTTTGAAAAAAAAAACGCAGGGTGAAAAAACGCATGCACAAAAAAAGCATGCGTTTTTATATTAACAAACCAGAAAACACACTGATATGCCACCCTCCACCATAAAGGTGATAAAGGGGATCCTAAACCTAACCCTAACCCTAAAGGGATCCTAACCCTAACCCTAAAGAGATCCTAACCCTAACCCTAAAGGGATCCTAACCCTGACCCTAACCCTAAAGGGATCCTAACCCTAACCCTACCCCTAACCCTACCCCTACCCCTAACCCTAAGGGATCCTAACCCTAACCCTACCCCTAACCCTACCTCTAACCCTAAGGGATCCTAACCCTAACCCTACCCCTAACCCTAAGGGATCCTAACCCTAACCCTACCCCTAACCCTACCTCTAACCCTAAGGGATCCTAACCCTAACCCTACCCCTAACCCTAAGCCTAAAGGGATTAGGGTTAGGAGTAGGGATAGGGTTAGGATCCCTTAGGGTTAGGGTTAGGGGTAGGGTTAGGGGTAGGGTTATGGTTAGGATCCCTTAGGGTTAGGGGTAGGGTTAGGGTTATGGTTAGGATCCCTTAGGGTTAGGGGTAGGGTTAGGGGTAGGGTTAGTGTTAGGATCCCTTTATCACCTTTATGTTGGGGGGTGGCATATCAGTGTGTTTTCTGGTTTTTTAATAGAAAAACGCATGCGTTTTTAACGCAAAAAAACGCATGCACAAAAAAACGCATGCGTCCCCATTGACTCCAATGTATTTTTTGGCCCAAAAAAACGCATGAAAACGCATGCGGTTTTTTTGGTCCAAAAAACGCCTCTCAAAAATACTACAAGTTGCATTTCTGAAAATGAACGCATGCAGTAAAAAAACGCATGCGTTTCAAAACGCGACCAAATGCGTACACACAAAAACGCATGCGTTTTCAATGTTAAATATAAGGAAAAAAACGCATGCGTTTTTAAAAAAAAAAAACCCGCTGCAGACAAAAACGCAAGTGTGAAACCACCCTAACAAACCGCAGAGTACCGTAATATTTCCCCCGTCAGGTTTTGCCCTGATATTGGTTCTTTTGACTTGACCCCCAAAAGGAGGAGCTAAAAATCAATAACTAAAGAAAGAAACACCTGTTTAATAAATTAGCAGACTGTCTACTAAGTGCCCAAATTATATAATTCAATAATAAATTATACCGCCATACAGTGCCAGGATAATATTACCCCATGCTTCTGAAATAACTAGGCCGTATAGTACAGACACAATACCGCAATACACTGCCTACATTAAAGTGTTCAAATTATATAATCCAATAATAAATGTTACCGCCATACAATGCCAAGATAACATTACCACATGCTTCTGAAATAACTAGGCCGTATAGTACAGACACAATACCGCAATACGCTGCCTACATTAAAGTGTTCAAATTATATAATCCAATAACAAATGATACCGCCATTCAATGCCAGGATAACATTACCCCATGCATCTCAAATAACTCGAACATATAGTATAGTACAGACATAATACCGCAATACGCTGCCTACATTAAAGTGTTCAAATTATATAATCCAATAACAAATGATACTGCCATACAATGCCAGGATAACATTACCACATGCTTCTCAAATAACTAGGCCATACAGTACAGACACAATACCGCAATACGCTGCCTACATTAAAGTGTTCAAATTATATATACCTCCATACAGTGTCAGTATAAAATTACTATATGCTTCTCAAATAACCCGACCATATAGTGAAGAAACAACAGCACAATACACTGTTTACAGTGAACTGATAGACTGTCTTC
This sequence comes from Ranitomeya imitator, assembly GCF_032444005.1. Lineage (NCBI taxonomy): Eukaryota > Metazoa > Chordata > Amphibia > Anura > Dendrobatidae > Ranitomeya > Ranitomeya imitator. The sequence goes on from NC_091283.1 coordinate 820,155,987, forward strand.
AAATTATAAAATCCATTTTAATCAATAATACCGTTATACAGTGCTCTATTAATACTGCATTTAGGAAACTGAATTTAGAAAAATGCATGATCCCTACAATGACGCAAGGTGGTGTCAGCGTCCTTACGTGGGGCTGCATGAGCGCTGCCTGTCTACATGTGGTCTACATTTTATTGATGGTATGAATACTCTATATTGAAAGAGAAGATGCTATCATCACTCCGAGGTCTTGGTAGACGTGCACTGTATCCAACAAGACAATGATCCAAAACACACACTTGTTGCTTTTTCCAAAGTGGGTGTACTCCTTTATACTGAGCACTGTATGTACAGTGGGGCAAAAAAGTATTTAGTCAGTCAGCAATAGTGCAAGTTCCACCACTTAAAAAGATGAGAGGCGTCTGTAATTTACATCATAGGTAGACCTCAACTATGGGAGACAAACTGAGAAATAAAAATCCAGAAAATCACATTGTCTGTTTTTTTAACATTTTATTTGCATATTATGGTGGAAAATAAGTATTTGGTCAGAAACAAACAATCAAGATTTCTGGCTCTCACAGACCTGTAACTTCTTCTTTAAGAGTCTCCTCTTTCCTCCACTCATTACCTGTAGTAATGGTACCTGTTTAAACTTGTTATCAGTATAAAAAGACACCTGTGCACACCCTCAAACAGTCTGACTCCAAACTCCACTATGGTGAAGACCAAAGAGCTGTCAAAGGACACCAGAAACAAAATTGTAGCCCTGCACCAGGCTGGGAAGACTGAATCTGCAATAGCCAACCAGCTTGGAGTGAAGAAATCAACAGTGGAAGCAATAATTAGAAAATGGAAGACATACAAGACCACTGATAATCTCCCTCGATCTGGGGCTCCACGCAAAATCCCACCCCGTGGGGTCAGAATGATCACAAGAACGGTGAGCAAAAATCCCAGAACCACGCGGGGGGACCTAGTGAATGAACTGCAGAGAGCTGGGACCAATGTAACAAGGCCTACCATAAGTAACACACTATGCCACCATGGACTCAGATCCTGCAGTGCCAGACGTGTCCCACTGCTTAAGCCAGTACATGTCCGGGCCCGTCTGAAGTTTGCTAGAGAGCATTTGGATGATCCAGAGGAGTTTTGGGAGAATGTCCTATGGTCTGATGAAACCAAACTGGAACTGTTTGGTAGAAACACAACTTGTCGTGTTTGGAGGAAAAAGAATACTGAGTTGCATCCATCAAACACCATACCTACTGTAAAGCATGGTGGTGGAAACATCATGCTTTGGGGCTGTTTCTCTGCAAAGGGGCCAGGACGACTGATCCGGGTACATGAAAGAATGAATGGGGCCATGTATCGTGAGATTTTGAGTGCAAACCTCCTTCCATCAGCAAGGGCATTGAAGATGAAACGTGGCTGGGTCTTTCAACATGACAATGATCCAAAGCACACCGCCAGGGCAACGAAGGAGTGGCTTCGTAAGAAGCATTTCAAGGTCCTGGAGTGGCCTAGCCAGTCTCCAGATCTCAACCCTATAGAAAACCTTTGGAGGGAGTTGAAAGTCCGTGTTGCCAAGCGAAAAGCCAAAAACATCACTGCTCTAGAGGAGATCTGCATGGAGGAATGGGCCAACATACCAACAACAGTGTGTGGCAACCTTCACAGACTTACAGAAAACGTTTGACCTCTGTCATTGCAACAAAGGATATATTACAAAGTATTGAGATTAAATTTTGTTTCTGACCAAATACTTATTTTCCACCACTTATTTTTTTCTCAGTTTGTCTCCCATAGTTGAGGTCTACCTATGATGTAAATTACAGACGCCTCTCATCTTTTTAAGTGGTGGAACTTGCACTATTGCTGACTGACTAAATACTTTTTTGCCCCACTGTATATACGGTATATATAGAAGGGAAACAACAGAATAAAACTCCAACTAAATCCAACTTCTGTGAAATCAAACTGCCCACTTAGGAAGCAACACTGATTGACAATCAATTTCACATGCTGTTGTGCAAATGGAATAGACAAGATGGAAATTATTGGCAATTATCAAGACACACTCAATAAAACCGTGGTTCTGCAGGTGGGGACCACAGACCACATCTCAGTACCAATGCTTTCTGGCTGATGTTTTGGTCACTTTTGAATGTTGGTTATGCTTTCACACTCGTGGTAGCATGAGACGGACTCTGCAACCCACACAAGTGGCTCAGGTAGTGCAGCTCATCCAAGATGGCACATCAATGCGAGCTGTGGCAAGAAGGTTTGCTGTGTCTGTCAGCGTAGTGTCCAGAGGCTGGAAAAGCTACCAGGAGACAGGCCAGTACACCAGGAGACGTGGAGGGGCCGTAGGAGGGCAACAACCCAGCAGCAGGACCGCTACCGCAGCCTTTGTGCAAGGAGGAGGAACAGGAGGAGCACTGCCAGAGCCCTGGTTCACACTGAGCACATGTGACAGACGTTAAGAGTCTGGAGATGCCATGGAGAGCGATCTGCTGCCTGCAACATCCTTCAGCATGACCGGTTTGGCAATGGGTCAGTAATGGTGTGGGGTGGCATTTCTTTGGAGGGTCGCACAGCCCTCCATGTGTTCGCCAGAGACAGCCTGACTGCCATTAGGTACCGAGATGAGATCCTCAGACCCTTTGTGAGACCATATGCTGGTGCGGTTGGCCCTGGGTTCCTCCTAATGCAGGACAATGCCAGACCTCACGTGGCTGGAGTGTGTCAGCAGTTCCTGCAAGATGAAGGCATTGAAGCTATGGACTGGCCCGTCCGTTCCCCAGACCTTAATCCAATTGAGCACATCTGGGACATCATGTCTCGCTCCGTCCACCAACGTCATGTTGCACCACAGACTGTCCAGGAGATGCTTTAGTCAAGGATCTGGGAGGAGATCCCTCAGGAGACCATCCGCCGCCTCATCAGGAGCATGCCCAGGCATTGTAGGGAGGTCATACAGGCACGTGGAGGCCACACACACTACTGAGCATCATTTCCTTGTCTTGAGGCATTTTCACTGAAGTTGGATCAGCCTGCAATTTAATTTTCAACTTAGATTTTAAGCATCATTCCAATTCCAGACCTCCATGGGATATTAATTTTGATTTACATTGATAATTTTTAGGTGTTATTGTTCTCAAAACATTCCACTATGCAATGAATAAAGATTTACAACTGGAATATTTCATTCAGTGATATCTATCTAGGATGTGGGATTTTAGTGTTTCCTGTATTTTTTTGAGCGGTGTATATATACTGTGTATATATATATATATATATATATATATATATATATATATATATATATATATAACGCTGAGATAATACTGAAATACTGTACATTAAACAATTAATACTGCTATTCAGTCTGAAGAGTTGCTAAAGCCATACTGTGTCAAACTTGATCACCATACAGTAACCTAATATTGCTGCCATTCAGTGCTGATATAGCAAAAACGCTGCTATATAGTGTCGAGATAACACCTGGATAGATTATACAATGAATGCTGCTATTCAGTCTGAAGAGTTGGTCATGCCATATAGTGTCAAACAATATCACCATACAGTAACCTAATTATACTGCCATACAGTGCTGATATAACAATGACAAAATGCTGCCATATAGCGTATACTGAAAAATGTATACAATGAATACTGCTATTCAGTATGAATAGATGCTATGCCATACAGTGTCAAACAATATCACCGTACGGTAACTTAATAATACTGCCATGCAGTGCTGATGTAATAATGAAAAATGCTGCCATATACTGTTGAGATAATACTGAAATACATTATACAATGAATACTGCTATTCAGTCTAAAGAGTTAGTAATGCCATACAGTGCCAAGCAATATCACCATACAGAAACCTAATAACACTGCCATACAGTGCTGATATAAAAATGAAAAATACTGTCATATAGTGTCAATATAATACTGAAATACATTACACAATGAATACTGCTATTCAGTATGAAGAGATGCTATGCCATCCAGTGTCAATAATAATGCTAATACTGCCACACAGAGCTGACATAACACAAAATACTGCCATACAGTGCCCATATAATCTGGCTCTAGCACTATCTTATAGAGATAAGTGCCCGGGTGATTTTGGTGGCTCCTATAACATAACACTGGAGACGTTACGCTGCCTCTCATTAATGATATCAGACGCCACATTGAATTTTGCTGCCTTTTTCTCCTGGTATAACCATTGGTGTTATTTTACGGCTTGGTCTGGGGGAAATTGTGTGTAAATGGGTTAGTAACTGGCTTAGTGATAGAAAGCAGAGGGTGGTTATAAATGGTATAGTCTCTAACTGGGTCGCTGTGACCAGTGGGGTACCGCAGGGGTCAGTATTGGGACCTGTTCTCTTCAACATATTCATTAATGATCTGGTAGAAGGTTTACACAGTAAAATATCGATATTTGCAGATGATACAAAACTATGTAAAGCAGTTAATACAAGAGAAGATAGTATTCTGCTACAGATGGATCTGGATAAGTTGGAAACCCTGGGCTGAAAGGTGGCAGATGAGGTTTAACAATGATAAATGTAAGGTTATACACATGGGAAGAAGGAATCAATATCACCATTACACACTGAATGGGAAACCACTGGGTAAATCTGACAGGGAGAAGGACTTGGGGATCCTAGTTAATGATAAACTTACCTGGAGCAGCCAGTGCCAGGCAGCAGCTGCCAAGGCAAACAGGATCATGGGGTGCATTAAAAGAGGTCTGGATACACATGATGAGAGCATTATACTGCCTCTGTACAAATCCCTAGTTAGACCGCACATGGAGTACTGTGTCCAGTTTTGGGCACCGGTGCTCAGGAAGGATATAATGGAACTAGAGAGAGTACAAAGGAGGGCAACAAAATTAATAAAGGGGATGGGAGAACTACAATACCCAGATAGATTAGCAAAATTAGGATTATTTAGTCTAGAAAAAAGACGACTGAGGGGCGATCTAATAACCATGTATAAGTATATAAGGGGACAATACAAATATCTCGCTGAGGATCTGTTTATACCAAGGAAGGTGACGGGCACAAGGGGGCATTCTTTGCGTCTGGAGGAGAGAAGGTTTTTCCACCAACATAGAAGAGGATTTTTTACTGTTAGGGCAGTGAGAATCTGGAATTGCTTGCCTGAGGAGATGGTGATGGCGAACTCAGTCGAGGGGTTCAAGAGAGGCCTGGATGTCTTCCTGGAGCAGAACAATATTGTATCATACAATTAGGTTCTGTAGAAGGACGTAGATCTGGGTATTTATTATGATGGAATATAGGCTGAACTGGATGGACAAATGTCTTTTTTCGGCCTTACTAACTATGTTATGTTACTATGTAGATCTATAAACCGTCTGAACACTTTGCCGCCTCCTCATCATCCACATCCCGATGTCTTTTCAGTTCTGAAATGTCATCGAGTCATTTCCACGTGGCGTCCGATCGGGGAGGCCATAATGATGCACGCACTCGGGCCGGACGCGCTGTTGCGGTTTCATTAAGTTATATCCATGCGAGTGACGTGTGAACCTCGGAGACTTTTGCACCTCTCGACATCTCCACGGCAACGGAATCCTCTGATTTAATTGAGAATGTAACGTTATCTCCACGGTGATAAGCAGCGTACACAGTTCGGTAACAGGATCCCAATAATCTGCTTTCATGTCCACTTATAGCGCAGTTACCTCTGATAAAACGCTGCGGCAAAAAATATTACATCTCCGCTCAATTTTTTTTATATTATGTTTCTTAAAGGGGTTGTCCACAACTATAAAACTGATGACTAATACTTGGGATGTTATCAAGATCAGATCGGTGGAGGTCCAACACCCGGGACCCGCAACGATTGGCTGTCAGCCCATTCCAGAGTGTACGGTGACGGTACAGCACAGCCCCATGCACCGTGTAGTGGCCATTCTCGGTACTACAGCTCAGCTTCCATAAAAATAAATATGATCTGAACTGTAGTACCTAAGAATGGCCACTACACAGTATGTGGCGCTATGGTGTCTACTCTGGGGGAACTGGGTGTTGGATCCCTAATGCTCTAATACTGATTACTTATACTGAGGATAGCTCATTAATATTTTAGTCTTGGAAATCCTCTTTAAAGTAAATCTCCAATTTAACAATGGACAAAAAAATGCCACTTTTTGGTCTTATTTTATTCCTTCTGTTCTCCTGAGTATTCCGCTATTTGTTTTTTAAAAATCTATCATTCCGGCCCAGAGATATGGGGCTTTACATTTTGTGCTAATTTTTATGACCTATGGTGTGGCTCCTGGGATCCTCTGGGGCGTGTCTACTGGCTGCTCTGCATAATTACCCTTTGTGCCACGCCCCCTAGGAAAAGACAATACAAATTGGCCCATATCTCTGGAACCGTATGGTAGATATTTAAAAAACAAAAAACAGAATACTCAGTGGAAATAAAATAAGAGCATAAAAGGGGTCACTTTTCTCCTGGTGACAGTTCCTCTTTAAAAGAGTTTTCAAGGAATTTCCATTAGTGTCTTATCCTAAAAACCAACTTGTCAATTCACCTGATGTTTCAGCTTTAAAAAAATATTTGCATCCCCTTCAAATAACAATTCTGTGACATCTTTACTTAGGACTCTATCTTGTGCTGTCCCTCTGTTATGCCTACTGGACACTTAGGGTTAGGGTTAGGGTTAACTAAAAAAAACTAAAAGTGCATTTACACCTGCCGACCACCGATTGGCAACATACAAGCTGATCCTTGGCTGCTTATTTACCTGTTTACACCAGTTGATCAACATTCTATGCACATAGAACGCTGTATTCAGCAGCACATCACCTGTTTACACCAGAGGATGTGCTGCCGAGAACAACTATGAATTTCAATCACTAAACGAACAAGGGTTTTGCTCCTTCGTCAGGTGTTTCCGGCATATTTGTAGTGGCCAATAGTCGGGAGTAAGTGGTTTAATAAATACTTGTTTCTGATTATGGGCTTGTGTCGACAACTGGGAGTTATCATTGCCTATGTCAATAGGGCGTGTCTGTACACATTCTGACCCATACTGGACATTCTCCATTGACAAGGGTAGTGATAGTAATTCTTGCATACAACTCCAGGAGGAATAACAGAGGAACAACAGGATGCTGAGGCGCTCCACAATCCTTCGTTATTGGTGAATACTGTATGTGCAGAGGAGCACTGGACACGGCTGACTGGAAGGTGACGCTGTGTCTGCTACTTCAATGAGGCGCCAGATTCCATCTTGTTTTGCTACATGGTGGGCTAAGACTCCTAGCGATCACAACTGATGTCATTAAGACTCACCATGAGATAACGGTCATCCTTGAGCTCAGACCCCCAGATCAGTAGGATGAATCGCCCTCTGCACCCCTGGGGCGGTGACCCCTCTATTTTGTAAAGTGATGCTTGATAAAAAAAATAGAACTTGGAATGAGCCGTTACTTCTAGCAATGGTGGAGCTCTTATCTCCCATAGTCAGAAGATGCAGACCTGACACGTCAGATGGAATGATTGAGGAGACCATGAAGCAGTTGTTCTCAACATATTCCGATGGGGGACCTTCGTCAGCGCCTCATCTACCAGGAACCCATTAAACTCTGTTGATTCTTACAGCAGAGCCTATAGGAAACTTAGTGCTGCATGGAGTACCTGACACAACAGCATACGGCGCTATTTTCCCCCTTAAATACTGGGACACCAGATAGAGCCCTTATAAGTCAACTGGCGCCATCAGCTGCTTGTTATCTGTGGTGCGCTAGATCCAGAACGCTGTGGTGTCCATTATAAACAGAAACTACTTTGTACAGATGAACGGAGCATTACTTTATACCTCCAAGAAACTCAGGACGGGGCAGTCACATGGACATCGGCAGCAAGAAACTGACTCAGACGCTATTCGTTTGTATAGCAGAATTTTATAAGCATGCTCTGATCTGGGGAAAAGTAATTCTACAGGAGGAGGAGGTGAGCTGTGACATCACTTATTGTGAATGGTGGATCCTGTGTTATCTACTGTATATAGAGGTGTTATCAGACATTGTACAGGAGGAGCAGGTGAGCTGTGACATCACCTATTGTGAATGGTGGATCCTGTGTTATCTACTGTATATAGAGGTGTTAACAGTCATTGTACAGGAGGAGGTGAGCTGTGACATCACCTATTGTGAATGGTGGATCCTGTGTTATCTACTGTATATAGAGGTGTTATCAGTCATTATACAGGAGGAGGAGGAGGTGAGCTGTGACATCACCTATTGTGAATGGTGGATTCTGTGTTATCTACTGTATATAGAGGTGTTATCAGTCATTGTACAGGAGGAGGTGAGCTGTGACATCACCTATTGTGAATGGTGGATCATGTGTTATCTACTGTATAAAGAGGTGTTATCAGTCATTGTACAGGAGGAGGTGAGCTGTGACATCACCTATTGTGAATGGTGGATCCTGTGCTATCTACTGTATATAGAGGTGTTAGCAGTCATTGTAAAGAAGGAGGAGGTGAGCTGTGACATCACCTATTGTGAATGGTGGATTATGTGTTATCTAATGTATATAGAGGTGTTATCAGTCATTGTACAGGAGGAGGTGAGCTGTGACATCACCTATTGTGAATGGTGGATCCTGTGTTATCTACAGTATATAGAGGTGTTAGCAGTAATTGTAAAGGAGGAGGCGGTGAGCTGTGACATCACCTATTGTAAATGGAGGATCCGGTGTTATCTACTGTATATAGAGGTGTTAGCAGTCATTGTAAAGGAGGAGGAGGTGAGCTGTGACATCACCTATTGTGAATGGTGGATCCGGTGTTATCTACTGTTTATAGAGGTGTTAGCAGTCATTGTACAGGAGGAAGAGGTGAGCTGTGACATCACCTATTGTGAATGGTGGATCCTGTGTTATCTACTGTATATAGAGGTGTTATCAGTCATTGCACAGGAGGAGGAGGAGGTGAGCTGTGACATCACCTATTGTGAATGGTGGATCCTGTGTTATCTACTGTATATAGAGGTGTTATCAGTCATTGTACAGGAGGAGGTGAGCTGTGACATCACCTATTGTGAATGGTGGATCCGGTGTTATCTACTGTATATAGAGGTGTTATCAGTCATTGTACAGGAGGGAGGAGGTGAGCTGTGACATCATCTATTGTGAATGGTGGATCCTGTGTTATCTACTGCATATAGAGGTGTTATAAGTCATTGTACAGGAGGAGGAGGTGAGCTGTGACATCACCTATTGTGAATGGTGGATCCTGTGTTATCTACTGTATATGGAGGTGTAATCAGTCATTGTACAGGAGGAGGAGGTGAGTTGTGACATCACCTATTGTGAATGGTGGATGCGGTGTTATCTACTGTATATAGAGGTGTTATCAGTCATTGTACAGGAGGAGGTGAGCTGTGACATCACCTATTGTTAATGGTGGATCCTGTGTTATCTACTGTATAAAGAGGTGTTATCAGTCATTGTACAGGAGGAGGTGAGCTGTGACATCACCTATTGTGAATGGTGGATCCGGTGTTATCTACTGTATATAGAGGTGTTATCAGTCATTGTACAGGAGGAGGTGAGCTGTGACATCACCTATTGTGAATGGTGGATCCTGTGTTATCTACTGTATATAGAGGTGCTATCAGTCATTGTACAGGAGGAGGTGAGCTGTGACATCACCTATTGTGAATGGTGGATCCTGTGTTATCTACTGTATATAGAGGTGCTATCAGTCATTGTACAGGAGGAGGTGAGCTGTGACATCACCTATTGTGAATGGTGGATCCTGTGTTATCTACTGTATATAGAGGTGTTAGAAGTCATTGTACAAGAGGAGGAGGAGGTGAGCTGTGACATCACATATTTGCATGGAGGATCCTATGTTATGTGCTGTTATCTGTCTGAGATAATATTGAAAGTACTGCAAGTTCTTCTATACAGAACAGGAATTAGTAGGTATAAATCGCAAGATTTACGAATTTCTCGCTTTTATTTTAGTATAGATTGTAATATGAAAAAGATAATAGAAAAATGTTTAAGAGATAAACGTAAGATAGAAATCTGATGACACAACAGGTTGTGTTCTGATGATGTTCCCTTTAATACGATCTTCGCTGCCGTCCAGTGAGTTAAACAAGTAATCGATGAGCTTTACAGCTAATAATTCCTATTATTATAAAGCCGCCCGGGCAGCGCAGGACGTCGCTTCCTCTTTCTTGACTGGAGATTCGCAATATGTTATTTGCCAATTAAGAGTGAGGACACGTAAATAACAAGAGGAAGGAAATGAGAGGAGCCGCTCCTGCAGCTGCGCTCCCAGCAGGAAACCTGCACAGACAGCCTCTGATCAGATCCAGAACGCCGTCCTGTGCCAGATCCTTCATCTTCAGCCTAAAGATTCCTACACTTCTTTACATCATTGAGATTTTGTAATAATGTCTGATTTCTTTAATGTTTCTCATAAAGACGATCCATAATCTAAAGGACCACCGGACAATCCGCAGATAATCATGGAGTCCAACTACACGGATCCCCCGCGATCAGCTGTTATTCTGGAGAACGCTGCAGACGATCACTTCTTTTACCTGCCAGGGATTCTAGAGGGGAAATGTAATATTTTAAGGCAGATATTGGATTACATAGTCTACCATGGTGGCCAGGGTGGGAGTCATTTCTGGAAAAGAGCTTGTTCAAAAATCACTATTCTAGATGTGCCGCCGATAAGGATGATATTCTGCGGTCACTGAACGATTCATCAATGATCATTATTATTACTCAGATCAGTTTACAGTGCGCTGTGAAGACTCTCAGATGGCAGGAGCGGAACATGAGATTTGTGATTTGCATACTTCCGGACACATTCCGACTAGACGTGTCCAGGCTCACTCAATGCACTTCCATTGAACGAGGCTGTGCACGTCTAGTCGGCATGTGACCTCCGGTATGCAAATCACTAGACTAAGTGCCTATAAGGCTCAAAATGAATAGACCACGTGTCTACCATGTTATTATATATTACCTTCAATGTTTCCTAGTTTTTAGCCATATTCAAATAAATGTGATGTGTATATACATACAGTATATACACATTTTTTGCACTTGTTGGCTTTTTCCACTATATCTTCTGCTGCTCACCGGAGAATCCTCACAGTGCACCACTGTGACAGCAGACTTGCAGCCTACGACTGGACAATGCCTTTAACAACTGATCGCTGAGGATCTCTTCGGAGAGACACTGTGTGCTCAGCCTATCATTGGGGGACAAGTCAATCATACTATCCTAGACATGGAATCTACCAGAAATGTAAAGTATAATAAAGTTCCCCTCCCCCAAATTTTTTTTTAATAAAAAATAGGAGTCCCTGAGGACAGGAGCAGAATATAGCCAACACAGTGACGGAATCAGCCAAAAACATGTGAAACGGAGATTTGAAACAATGAATCCGGCGTCCGGATCCGCTTTTCAAGCATTTTCCATTGAAATCAAGCTGATTTTCCATTCTGGTCTCTCTCTCTCCGTTGCATCAGTTTTTACACTATTTGCAACGGATCCGTTTTTTCAAACATTAGCCGGATTCTGCCGGAAACAAAAAACCTGATGTGTGAAAGTAGCCTAATACAAATCCAGGAGTGGGTGATAAATACAGAAGTGGTGCATATGTTTCTATTATACTTTTCCTCTAATTGTTCCACTCCTGGTTTTGGCTACAAATACTGAGGTAAAATACTGACCAAATACTGCTAGTGTGACGGCAGCCTCATACTGCAGCCTACTGAAATTAAAGGGACACTGTCACCTGAATTTGGAGGGAACAATCTTCAGCCATATGGGCGGAGTTTTCGGGTGTTTGATTCACCCTTTCCTTACCGACTGGCTGCATGCTGGCTGCAATATTGGATTGAAGTTCATTCTCTGTCCTCCGTAGTACATGCCTGCAGAAGACAATCTTGCCTTGCGCAGGCGTGTACTATGGAGGACAGAGAATGAACTTCAATCCAATATTGCAGCCAGCATGCAGCCAGCGGGTAAGGAAAGGGTGAATCAAACACCCCAAAACCCCGCCTCCATGGCTGAAGATTGTTCCCTCCAAATTCAGGTGACAGAGTCCCTTTAAGGGGCTTGTCACATTACGATAAATGGGCAAAATTGTAAGTTTTTTCTAAAACTCCCCAAAAAATCTCAGCTCTCAGAAGTGACTGGGTTCGTAAGGCAAGGAGTTCAGCGCTTACAAGCTTTTTGCTATACAGCTTGTAAGCGCTGCTCTGAAGTTGGTCAGATTCAGTTCCAGGGCCCCTGTGCTCCTCCATTGCTGCAGAGATGAAGTCACCTCTACTTGCAGCATCAGAGAGCAAACATTTACGCTATGTGCACACGTTGCGGATTAGGCTTAAGAATTTTTAGTGCGGATTCTGCACCTCTTGGCAGAAAACGCAGGTGCGGATTTGACGCATTTTTTGTGCGGATTTTGTGAGGATTTGCTGAGGATTTTTTGCGGATTTCTTGCGTTTTTTACCCCTGCGGATTTCTATAATGGAATGGGTACAAAAACGCTGCAGATCCCCCCCAAAAAAAGTGACATGCTACTTCTTTTAATCCGCAGCGTTTCCGCACGGTATTTTCCGCACCATTAGCACAGCGCTTTTTTTTACCATTGATTTACATTGTACTGTAAATCACTTGCGGATCTGCAGCGTTTCTGCACCGTAAAAAACGCTGCAGATCAGCAGGAAATCCGCAACGTGTGCACATACCCTTAGGCTCATCAGCAGAACTGCGCCGCCGGTCCAAACTGTCAATCATCAAGAACGCACTGCAACTCCGCAAGCAGGAATCCGGGACCCAGAAGCATAGGCGCGCACAGGAGCTGTTTACACCAAACGGTACATTTTAAAAGGAGACTATTTGCAAACTTGTCCGACCGACCCGCTAATTTGTATTTCTCCTAAGATACCGCGGGCTGGTTAATGTCTGCACCCGCTGTGAATTTATCTACATCGCATTACGCCTCAGCTTCATTACTGGCCATTTAAAAACCGCTGACAATGGCGCTATGTCACAACGCGGCGGACGCACGTATAACGTCCCGGGTGCCGCCTGTGACTGATTGAAAATTAGATTAACGGTGTTTTCTTCCACTACAGGGGCAGGAGGAAAGCCGCCGCCGGCTGTAGGAATAATGCACAGTGTTAAGTAGAAGCAATAACGGCAGCAAACACACAGCACCGTGTAGGGACAACACATAGTGGTCGTCACCCAGCTTTCCACATTCCTGAATGGTAAACCTGCCTTTACCCGTTCAGAATTTGGTCATCTTTTTACCTTTTATTTTTTTCCTCCCTTCGAAGCGCCCTAACTTATCATTATTTTTTTTTTAGTGCTAATTCTAGTTTTGATTGACACCATTCACTTTAATGTGCTGAAAAAGTATATAAAAAAAAATTACAAGCGCAATGAAAAAAATGCTATTATGCTAGTTTTTTGGTTTTCACGCCATTCATTGTAGGGTAAATATCTAATATCATAATTCTCCATTTTAGTACATTTACGGTGATTCCAAACTTGTATAGTTTTCTGATTTTTAGGTTTTAGTAGTTAAAAAATAAATTAACTTTGGAAAAAAGAAAGGTTCGTGTCAGCACTTTTCGAGATCCATAAGGGAATACTAATCACACGTGGCATTTTTTGCAGTTACCGTAATTTTTCTGTAACCTATTTAGGACCACCGTAATCAATGACATTTCAGAAATCTCATTCATACACTTCGTATTTTTTGCTTCCGTGCATCAAGACGCATCATGAAACTTCTTTTAGCGCTTTTGCAGCACTTTTCACGCATTAAAATAAATGGGTAAAAAAATGCAAAAATGTTTTTTCCTGCCACTAACTCCGGTTTTTGGTACAGGAAAAAAAAAGCTGCAAAAACTCAATATGCACTGACTTTTTTTTTAACTTTTTCCACTATTACAGCTGTGTGGCGAGCCGATTTTGAGGTTCATGCCTCATTTTGATAGCTTTTTATTACATTTTTGCAGAAAAAAAAAAGTTTTCGATTTTTTTTTTTTTTCTCTTTACGCCATTTACTGTTCCCTTTAAATGACTTTATAGTTCCATAGAGTGGACTTTTGCTGATGCAGTGATGCCAAGTACCGTATGTTTATTTTTTATTTTTGAACTGGGATAAAGGAGGCATTTCAAACATTTATAACTTATCTACATCCTATTACCGCATATTATTCTATTTTTTTTTTTATTCATTTTTACTCTTTCTTTTCTTTAGGGGACTTGAACCTGTTTTTGTTTATTGATTGTTTTATAATCTACAATATTCTTGTATAGCAGTGTATATAAAAGATGAGGAACCCCCTATGAAGCCCAAAGATTGGGAGGACGGGGGTCTTCAGTAGGTAACCCGCTGGCACCCCACTATTAAGTGTCCTACCAGAATAGCATCACTTAATTGCTGCTGTCAGCATAATTTAAGGGGTTAAACAGCAATAATTGGAGATATTAGAGGCAAGAAGTGGCTGTATAACACATCCGGCACCTATCATGTACGGAGTTGGCTCAGCTGTTGCTTGAGCCTGTTTTATACACCCACGATCTGTGATGAACATACCAGTACATCTTTTGTCAGTAAAGAGTTAAAGGTAACCTCTTTTCTACAGAAACGAGTAGGACGACTGTATAGGCCTCAGTACAACAATAAAAACGATATCTGTCTTGAAATAATCTGATTTGCCAGTGTTGAGAAATGGAGCCTTGAAGTTACATGCAAATTAGCCTGGAAGTGCACTGGGGGTGGAGTATCAATATTCCTTGAGTGCATGGACACGCCTCCAATGCACTTCCAGGCAAACTTAGATGTGTCTTACAAACCAAATTTCTTAACACTGGCACGTCGGATTACTACAAGACAGGTATCATTTTTATCGTTGTACAAGGACCTACACGGTCCTATGAAAGAAGGGACATGGCACAGTATACTTTTTTTGCTTGACGCCTCTGTAGGGAAAAAGTAGTGCAGAACTGTGGGTACGCTTCACATATGCGACAATTCAGCCTTCCATGTGACATCTCATGGCCACTATGTATTTCTCAGTAATGATCTGTGTGAATTGCTCCGCTCTGACTTCATCACTACATTTCCTCGAGACGTCAGTGACAGGATGTAAGGATTTCCTAAGAACCACAGTGGTCAACATAGAGGGACTGAAGGGGTATTCCCAACTTTCACAAATAAGACATATTTACAGGATATATTATGAAGTCCAGATAGTTACGATTGGCATCCACACCTATGCAGAGAAACGGAATCTCATTCACCGATTCACTCTGGAGGATTTCCCCATAGAAGTAAATGGCGACGTTGTTCAGTATGTACGTGACATGGCAGTCTATGGGAGTTATGTAATGAGACATTCGCCTCTGACCGTACAGGCCAATGCTTGTCTAAGGTTGTAGAGCTCAGGGAATGCTAGGAGTTGTAGTTCCCTAACAGCCAGAGAAGCAAAAAGCAATTTTTACCGCGTTTACGTTTTTTGCCGTGACAGCGAGCAGCCAGAAAACCGCTGATTTCTCCTACTCCTGCACTGTTTAGAAGCTCTTCACCTTCATATTAAACGGTGCAGGTTTATTTTAGCAGTGCAGGAGTTAATCTGCTAACTTGATATAGTTTGAAAGCTTTCCTGCATTAAGGTTCTCAGCTGTTCACTGTTAGCCATTCCCATCCCCTCTTTTCTTGATAACCAGCCTTGCTAAAGCAGACAGCTGAGGAATGCAGCCCCCAGCTGTCTGTTTTGCCTGGCTGGTTATTAAAAATACAGGGGAACACATGCCGTTTTTTGTTAAATTATTTAATTAGATGGCATTAGAAGCAGTGTTTGCCAAGCTGTCATGCACATGACAGTGCGGCAAACACTGGATGTTCAGCCTCCACATTAAAGTGAATGGGGTCCGGGTTCGGGTACTGTTCTGGTACTTGAACCAAACATTTTCTAACTGTTCGCTTAAATCCGCCAGACCTGAACATCCAGGGATTTGCCCATCACTACTCATCAATAATGCAAAATTCCATGTGATTTGGAGATGAAAGTGGCCCTCTAATTTTTTGGGGTCCCTGTGTGACTGCCCAGATTGCACCAATGATATGTCCGCGATAGTATACAGTACTGAGCATAAATGAGTACACCGCTTTTGAAAAGTAAGATTTTAATCACTATCTCAACACAAGAGCAATTTCCAAAATTTGGACAAGACTGAATTTCTTAGAACATTTTTAACCCATAAAACGAAAATATGGTTAATAATATAACTTCCATTACAAAATCTTCAGTTTTACCCAAATTAGTTGATCCAAACAAAAACTTAATCTAGTATTTTATAGGACATCCATTATATTTAATGACAGCACTAAGTCTTCTAGGCATGTAATGTGGAAATTGGCGACACATTGGAACATCTATCTTTTTACATTTACGTCTTTTAGAGCCTGGATGCTGGATGGAGAGTGAAATGAAGCTCCTCAACCGCAGCAGCACGCATGCAGCTCCACGTGAGCGTAAGGGGGTAGAAGAAAACGCCGAGGCAAGATGAAGCTTATAATATGAATATTAATGTCTCATATTATTATATGTTTTTATAATAGAATTTGCATTTTATTTTTATGGCCGGTGTGTCTTGGCTTTTCTGGAGGTTCTACCTCAAGGCCGTCCCCGGGGATTGGAGATGTCTGTCCATAGGGGAACAATTACAGGGCATAGAGATATACCGGTAGTTGCAACAGTTTGGGTGAGATATGGTTAACATTTTGGGATTAGCCCGCATATGGGGAAGGGTTAGATCTGATAAAAAGAGGACGCACTTCCAAGTAGAGGAGATAGAGAGTAGGAAATCTCTGAAAGTGTGAGGTGCTACAGCCTCAAGTTCAGAAGCGGAAAAGTGTCCTCTCAGGGTCAAGTGCGTGAGGACACACCGGAAGTTTAGCGAAGAATCCGGGGTGGTCCAGAGGATAGGATTCAGGTGAGGCATCGGCATTCATGGCTCTTTCTTCCCTTGTTGGAAGAGGCCGGTCGGGTCACAGTGAGAGGGAAAGATGGTGGGCCTCAGGGACGCTGTAATGACGGACAGGAAACTCCTGGAACCAGCAGAAGCTGCTGAGGCAGGGCAGGTCGGGCAGAACAGAGGCAGGAAATTATTGTACACCGGGTAAAGGGAACATCAGTCAAAAGGGATTCTGTCTACTGTACACCACAGACGAATGTAGCTGAACTGTGCACTAAAAACGAACCTGTTGGACCGGACACAAGGTCGGTCTCCTGTTACATGTGCAACTGTATCGGGTCACGTCATTGGTGCGACCGTCGGAAGGGAAAAGCCAGTCGGCAGCATAACCAGCGGAAGTGACAGGGAGGCGCCATTTTCCTTTCAGCATCAGAGCAGAACAGAAACACACGAAACCTCTCTAGCTATGAGTCGAATATCTAGCAAGTACTGCCGAGATGGAGACATCATCTAATGAGCAAATCATTTACCTCACCAGTTCGGCGCCGCACCTTTCTTGTGTAAAGAAATAATTTTCTTTCTCAGGTCTTGTGACATTTCTCTTCCACGTGGTGCCATTGCTGACAGAATGAAATAGGAAGCGGTTTTCTTTGTTACGCAATGCCGTTTTATAGTCACTTGTCTGCTGGACACCTGCTTAATGAACTAGTCTTACCTACGGGTCAATTCTTGTTAATTAAAATGTTGTAGTCTAAACTTTAGCTTTGCTCTTAAGTCTTTAATTAATGAGTACACCCCAATGAATTAATTTAATTGTTTGGGGTGTGCAAAATAACAAATCTTGTTTGCACTCAAAAAAATCAGAAAATGTTGATTCTGAAAGAAATTATAGGTTTTCTGACAAATCTGTTGGGGTGTACTCATTTATGCTGAACACTATATATTGCTGAAGACTAAAATGTAGCATTTCAAATACTATTGAAGGGACCATATGACATTTTACTCAAAAAATACTTAAATAAAGCAAAATAAAAGCTTCTTTAAATCTGCAGGAAGTTCATCTATCATTGTGCACCGTTTTGATGAATTTGACACAAAATCTGCTGGTCTGAAAATAAAGAAAAGCCCAAAAATCGACCTAATAAATCAAAATAAAAAAATGATAAATTGAGGCTAAAAAAAAGAATAATAAAAAATTATGATTCAGCACAAACAAGATATCACCTCGTTTTCTAAAGTAGTAATTGGCACCGCCCGGCTTGGTTTTCCTCCTAATCTCATGGTTTTGACTACATGATTATGTCAGCACAAAGCATCGGAGGACATGAAGCATTTCTGGAATCCTGTGGGAAGAAGGCACCAAACACAATATAGAAGACGCTTTATTCTATCAGATTTCTAGGCTAAACATGAAGCGTGTGCCCCTTATCTGGACCCTTGTGATGGGGGGTATTTACCATTCACATTATGCCGGACATTTACACCCTAAATACTTAGGGCATGTTCATACGTTAAGTACGGTATTTGGTGAGGATATTTCTGCATTTCTTGGCAGGAAAAACGCTGCGAAAGAACAGGCACTTTTTTGATACATTTTTTACATACATTTTTGGTGCATTATTTTCCCCCGTTCATTAATATGAGTGAAATCTGCAGCAAAAGCTGTGAAGGAATTGGCACGCGGCAGATCTAAATCAGCAAGTTAAAAATAAGCAGCGTGTGCACGAGACTGCAAGATTCTCATTGACTCTGCTGCTACTAGGAAATCCTTCAGGTTTTGTGACAAGTCTGAGCAGAAAAAGACGCGACAAATCTACATGTGCACAGGACCTTATGTTTTTTGGGGTGAAGGAGAAAATATCTGCAGAGAGATCTGGAAAGACGCACTTCACTACAGATCACGTTCCCACAAGACCGTGGACCGCACAATATCCAGAATATTCACTTACAAAAAACTAGAACTCTGACAGGAAAAAAATAACAAGAAGCATCAGGATAGATAGATAGATAGATAGATAGATAGATAGATAGATAGATAGATAGATAGATAGATAGATAGAAAGATAATAGATAGATAGATAGATAGATAGATAGATAGATAGATAGATAGATAGATAGATAGATAGGTGGATAGATAGATAGATAGATACGGTAGATAGATAATAGATAGATAGATAGATAGATAGATAGATAGATAGATAGATAGATAGATAGATAGATAGATAGATAGATAGAGTGGGGAAAAAAAGTATTTAGTCAGCCACCAATTGTGCAAGTTCCACCACTTATAAAGATGAGAGAGGCCTGTAATTGACATCATAGGTAGACCACAACTATGAGAGTCAAAATGAGAAAACAAATCCAGAAAATCACCTTGTCTGCTTTGACACGATTTATTTTGCAAATTATGGTGGAAAATAAGTATTTGGTCATTAACAAAAGTTCATCTCAATATTTTGTAATATATCCTTTGTTGGCAATGACAGAGGTCAAACGTTTTCTGTATTCACAAGGTTGCCACACACTGTTGTTGGTATGTTGGCCCATTCCTCCATGCAGATCTCCTCTAGAGCAGTGATGTTTTGGGCCTGTCGCTGGGCAACACGGACTTTCAACTCCCTCCAAAGGTTTTCTATGTGGTTGAGATCTGAAGACTGGTTATGCCACTCCAGGACCTTCATGTTCTTCTTACGAAGCCACTCCTTCGTTGCCCTGGCGGTGTGCTTGGGATCATTATCATGCTGAAAGACCCAGCCACGTTTCATCTTCAATGCCCTTGCTGATGCAAGGAGGTTTGGACTCAAAATCTCACGATACATGGCCCCATTCATTCTTTCATGTACACGGATCTGTCGTCCTGATGCCTTTGCAGAGAAACAGCCCCAAAGCATGATGTTACCACCCCCATGCTTCACTGTAGGTATGGTGTTCTTTGGATGCAACTCAGCATTCGACAGCTCTTTGGTCTTCACCATAGTGGAGTTTGGAGTGCGAATGTTTGAGGTTGTGGACAGGAGTCTTTTATACTGATAACAAGTTCAAACAGGTGCCATTACTACACGTAATGAGTGGAGGACAGAGGAGCCTCTTAAAGAAGTTACAGGTCTGTGAGAGCCAGAAATTTTGCATGTTTTTAGGTGACCAAATACTTATTTTCCACCGTAATTTGCAAAATAAATCTTGCCATTCAGACAAGGTGATTTTCTGGATTTGTTTTCTGATTGTGACTCTCATAGTTGTGTTCTACCTATGATGTCAATTACAGGCCTCTCTCATCTTTATAAGTGGGAGAACTTGCACAATTGGTCGCTGACTGCATACTTTTTTTCCCCACTGTAGATAGATGAATAGAATAGATACATAGATAGATTGCTCCTGACATCACAGAACATGATATTTTCATGACACAATTTTCTACAATCCTCGTTGTTTCTTTGCTATACACATATTTTTGTGGATCGTAGAGAGATCAAACAGTTAATAACATTGTGGACATTGGAGCTGACCACAAAAATGACGGTCGTAGTGACAGGATGATCGACCACTTCACAAAGTGCTAATAAAGTTATGGAAGTGGCCAAGATAACCAAATAGACTTCAAACCAACCGCTATCCTCCACGTCCATCACTTGTTGTTCTGAGCACAGGTTGTCTCTGTGGCGGCCTGGACACATTCTACCTTTACTCTACATAAGTTCTGTAACTTTGCAGATACATTGTGTCACTTATTTAGCGCTTTTCTTGCCTTACTAACTTTATTATGCTTCGGAGCTGCATTCACAAATCTGCCTGTTGCTCTTAGAAACAGTCAAATGATTGTAGTCGGTCGTGATCTCAGATCATATGATGGAAAGAGAGAATCCGGCCTCCCATACACCGCAGACAGCGGCCAACACCGATCCCTCTGTCCCCCCATGCACATGCATGCTCACCTTGGCCGAGCGTGCATGTATTCTCAGTGAGGAAGGAGAAGGAATTGCGCAGATTCCAGTGATGGAGGCTGATTTCCAGTGAGAACAGAAATTTTGAGAATTTATAATCCAACATGTTCACCCCTCTACCCCCCAACATCTGCCGTCAGGGTAGAGGGGGCGTCCCTCACACACATTAGATGGTTTAATGTGTATGGAGGACACTCCACCGACACTCCAAATGACTTAGGGTCTGGGCAGATTTAGTGATTTCAGCTCTGAAGCCAGCAGAATTACGACAGCAGCCCACATTTTATACACAGCTGTCTATTTATTAGTAGACCTTGGTGTGGAGGCCACGTCAGACCCTGCGATCCTCCTCCGACCTGCCGGGATTCGGGCAGCAGGGTGATGGTCACAGGGGCTTTGGGTCAGCAGACACCGATGTGGCGGCTGGATCAGGCTCCCGCTTCTCTTTCTGATCACGTCTTGTCTGTACCCATTTGATTGATGACCCACATTATGGGCAGATGGGGGCCACCAAGGGGCCACAACTATGGGGCCCAAGAGCCACATGAGAATTGTAAATTGACAATATAGGAACAAGGGTCTTCACAACTCTCAGACCCCAGAATATACATCACACACCATCAAGACTCGGACATGGCCGCTCCGCCGACACCATTGACCTAAATTATGCAAATTAGCTCAGAACCAGTATAGAATCCCAATGAAGTCGTCATCATCGCACTGCACATAGTAATCCAACGACTGCCAAACCGTGCCTGCAAAACTACAACTCCCATCATGCCTGGAAGCCACCGAGCTCCTGAAGAAGCCTTATATCAGGAGCTGCGCTCAGGTGAACCCACATGGCAGGGAGGCACACGTGACTGTGGCCTCTTCTGCATTCATTGCAGCCTGCACCCCGACCACTCTGCAGTCACAACATCTACAGGCACTGGATGCTCCGCAGAGCACTGCGCTCTTGTTATGAGGTTCTGCATCAGCTGTGCCCTCTGCAGAGCAAGACATTATACTCACAGCAGTGCCATGACTTATGCTGCAATCCACCCGATACCTGTGACTGTACATTATTACTGAGCTGTTACTATGCTTTACCTTGTAGGAATGAGGTTCTGCATCAGCTGTGTTCTGGGTTGGATACCACTATGCTATGAATTATAGGGGATCCGTGCACAACTAATACTAGATTTTGTAAAAATGAGGTTCTGCGCCAGCTGTGCTCTGTTCATAACCTTTACTATACCTTGTAGACATGAGGTTCTGCATCAGCTGGGGTTTATAAATGCCACTAATACATTTAGAAATGAGGTTCTGCATCAGCTGGGGTTTATAAATGCCACTAATACATTTAGAAATGAGGTTCTGCATCAGCTGTGGTCTGTGTATAATCTATACTATGCCTCATAGACATGAGGTTCTGCATCAGCTATGGTTTTTAAATACCACTACTATATTCAGGAGGTTCTGAATCAGCTGTGGTCTGTGCATACCCTATACTGTGCCAGGTAGACAAGAGGTTCTGCATCAGCTTTAGTCTGTGCATATCCTACACTGTGGCTGGTAGACATGAAGTTCTGCATCAGCTGTGGTTTGTAAATACTACTAATACCCTTAGGTATGAGGTTCTGCATCAGCATTGGTTCTTGCAGAAAAAGACACCGGTGTATCATCTAAAATCAATACCACCACTGACAACCACCCACTCAGCCTTCATTCTCGTGCAATGCAGCCATGAGGTTCTGCATCAGCTGCGGTCTGTAAATAACACTGAGCTGCCCTGTAGTAATCAGGTTCTGCAGCAGCTGTGGCATTACTAATGGCATGTGTGCAGTTACCTAAATCAGCGCCACCACTGACAACCACCCACTCAGCCTTCATTCTCCTCCCATGCAGCTCTGAGGTTCTGCATCAGCTGCGGTTCTGTGCTATCCCCCCACCAGAAGTTCTTACCTGTGGGCTGCAGGGCGCTGTCATCCCTGGCGCGTTACACTGGAGCCGCCGCTGCCGCCGCACTGCTTTCCCCGGGGCCGGCGCCGCGCTCCGCTCCTCCGCTGCGCGGCATTTCCTGGACAGTATTTTACTCAAGCAGAAAGAGAAACAACCCTCCCATGTGCCGGGACCGGGGCTGCGCCGGGGGAAGGGGCCGGGACCGGGGCTGCGCCGGGGGAAGGGGCCGGGACCGGGGCTGCGCCGGGGGAAGGGGCCGGGGCTGAGCCGGGGAGCTGCCCTCCAATGTGGAGAATGCTGCCCAGCCGGGGCTCACACTGCAGCCTACACCATCCTCATCCCCAGTGTGCGGGGCAGTGTGTGCCCGGGCAGTGTCACTGCAGGAGGGGCCGCCGAGCTCCACACTGCACGGGGAGGCTCCGCCAGCACCGATTGGTCTCCTGTGCGCGGCAGGCAGCGCATGAATGGGGAAAGCCGCCGCCTCCCATCCGCAACAGCGCAGAACCGCCGGGGACAAGGGGAGACCGGAGGCTGGAGAGAGGGATGATGGAGGGGAGGAAGGAGAGAGGGATGATGGAGGGGAGAGGGAGGAGAGAGAGATGATGGAGGGGAGGAAGGAGAGAGGGATGATGGAGGGGAGGAAGGAGAGAGGGATGATGGAGGGGAGGAAGGAGAGAGGGATGATGGAGAGAGGAGGAAGGAGTGAGGGATGATGGAGAGGAGGAAGGAGAGAGGGATGATGGAGGGGAGGAAGAAGAGAGGGATGATGGAGGGGAGAAAGGAGAGAGGGATGATGGAGGGGAGGAAGGAGAGAGGGATGATGGAGGGGAGGAAGGAGAGAGGGATGATGGAGGGGAGGAAGGAGAGAGGGATGATGGAGGGGAGAGGGAGGAGAGAGAGATGATGGAGGGGAGGAAGGAGAGAGGGATGATGGAGGGGAGGAAGGAGAGAGGGATGATGGAGGGGAGGAAGGAGAGAGGGATGATGGAGGGGAGGAAGGAGAGAAGGATGATGGAGAGAGGAGGAAGGAGTGAGGGATGATGGAGAAGAGGAAGGAGAGAGGGATGATGGAGGGGAGGAAGGAGAGAGGGATGATGGAGAGAGGAGGAAGGAGTGAGGGATGATGGAGAGGAGGAAGGAGAGAGGGATGATGGAGGGGAGGAAGGAGAGAGGGATGATGGAGGGGAGGAAGGAGAGAGGGATGATGGAGAGAGGAGGAAGGAGTGAGGGATGATGGAGAGGAGGAAGGAGAAAGGGATGATGGAGGGGAGGAAGGAGAGAGGGATGATGGAGAGAGGAGGAAGGAGTGAGGGATGATGGAGGGGAGGAAGGAGAGAGGGATGATGGAGGGGAGAGGGAGGAGAGAGGGATGATGGAGAGAGGAGGAAGGAGAGAGGGATGATGGAGGGGAGAGGGAGGAGAGAGAGATGATGGAGGGGAGGAAGGAGAGAGGGATGATGGAGGGGAGAGGGAGGAGAGAGAGAGATGATGGAGGGGAGGAAGGAGAGAGGGATGATGGAGGGGAGGAAGGAGAGAGGGATGATGGAGGGGAGGATGAAGAGAGGGATGATGGAGGGGAGGAAGGAGAGAGGGATGATGGAGGGGAGAGGGAGGAGAGAGAGATGATGGAGGGGAGGAAGGAGAGAGGGATGATGGAGGGGAGGAAGGAGAGAGGGATGATGGAGGGGAGGATGAAGAGAGGGATGATGGAGGGGAGGAAGGAGAGAGGGATGATGGAGGGATGATGGAGGGGAGAGGGAGGAGAGAGAGATGATGGAGGGGAGGAAGGAGAGAGGGATGATGGAGGGGAGGATGAAGAGAGGGATGATGGAGGGGAGGAAGGAGAGAGGGATGATGGAGGGGAGGAAGGAGAGAGAGATGATGGAGGGGAGGAAGGAGAGAGGGATGATGGAGAGAGGAGGAAGGAGAGAGGGATGATGGAGGGGAGGAAGGAGAGAGAGATGATGGAGGGGAGGAAGGAGAGAGGGATGATGGAGGGGAGGAAGGAGAGAGGGATGATGGAGGGGAGAGGGAGGAGAGAGAGATGATGGAGGGGAGGAAGGAGAGAGGGATGATGGAGAGAGGAGGAAGGAGAGAGGGATGATGGAGAGAGGAGGAAGGAGAGAGGGATGATGGAGGGGAGAGGGAGGAGAGAGGGATGATGGAGGGGAGGAAGGAGAGAGGGATGATGGAGGGGAGGATGAAGAGAGGGATGATGGAGAGAGGAGGAAGGAGAGAGGGATGATGGAGGGGAGAGGGAGGAGAGAGGGATGATGGAGGGGAGGAAGGAGAGAGGGATGATGGAGGGGAGGAAGGAGAGAGGGATGATGGAGGGGAGAGGGAGGAGAGAGGGATGATGGAGGGGAGGAAGGAGAGAGGGATGGTGGAGAGGAGGAAGGAGAGAGGGATGATGGAGGGGAGGATGAAGAGAGGGATGATGGAGGGGAGGAAGGAGAGAGGGATGATGGAGGGGAGAGGGAGGAGAGAGAGATGATGGAGGGGAGGAAGGAGAGAGGGATGATGGAGGGGAGGAAGGAGAGAGGGATGATGGAGGGAAGAGGGAGGAGAGAGAGATGATGGAGGGGAGGAAGGAGAGAGGGATGATGGAGGGGAGGAAGGAGAGAGGGATGATGGAGGGGAGGATGAAGAGAGGGATGATGGAGGGGAGGAAGGAGAGAGGGATGATGGAGGGGAGGGAGGAAGGAGAGAGGGATGATGGAGGGGAGGAAGGAGAGAGGGATGATGGAGGGGAGGAAGGAGAGAGGGATGATGGAGGGGAGGAAGGAGAGAGGGATGATGGAGAGAGGAGGAAGGAGTGAGGGATGATGGAGAAGAAGAGGAAGGAGAGAGGGATGATGGAGGGGAGGAAGGAGAGAGGGATGATGGAGAGAGGGATGATGGAGAGGTGGAAGGAGAGAGGGATGATGGAGGGGAGGAAGGAGAGAGGGATGATGGAGGGGAGGAAGGAGAGAGGGATGATGGAGAGAGGAGGAAGGAGTGAGGGATGATGGAGAGGAGGAAGGAGAAAGGGATGATGGAGGGGAGGAAGGAGAGAGGGTTGATGGAGGGGAGGAAGGAGAGAGGGATGATGGAGGGGAGGAAGGAGAGAGGGATGATGGAGGGAGGAGGAGGAGAGAGGGATGATGGAGGGGAGAGGGAGGAGAGAGAGATGATGGAGGGGAGGAAGGAGAGAGGGATGATGGAGGGGAGGGAGGAAGGAGAGAGGGATGATGGAGGGGAGGAAGGAGAGAGGGATGATGGAGGGGAGGAAGGAGAGAGGGATGATGGAGGGGAGGAAGGAGAGAGGGATGATGGAGGGGAGGAAGGAGAGAGGGATGATGGAGAGAGGAGGAAGGAGTGAGGGATGATGGAGAGTGGAAGGAGAGAGGGATGATGGAGGGGAGGAAGGAGAGAGGGATGATGGAGAAAGGAGGAAGGAGTGAGGGATGATGGAGAGGAGGAAGGAGAGAGGGATGATGGAGGGGAGGAAGGAGAGAGGGATGATGGAGGGGAGGAAGGAGAGAGGGATGATGGAGAGAGGAGGAGGAGTGAGGGATGATGGAGAGGAGGAAGGAGAAAGGGATGATGGAGGGGAGGAAGGAGAGAGGGATGATGGAGAGAGGAGGAAGGAGTGAGGGATGATGGAGAGGAGGAAGGAGAGAGGGATGATGGAGGGGAGGAAGGAGAGAGGGATGATGGAGGGGAGGAAGGAGAGAGGGATGATGGAGGGGAGGAAGGAGAGAGGGATGATGGAGGGGAGGAAGGAGAGAGGGATGATGGAGGGGAGGAAGGAGAGAGGGATGATGGAGGGGAGGAAGGAGAGAGGGATGATGGAGGGGAGGTGTTGTGAATTCTGTGGCTGAATTCACTCCTGTGGTCACAAGTGGTACTGCAGCTTCTGAGCTTCCTCCCTCAGGTGTTCTGGTGAGCTCGTTAACTGCTTCATTACTTAACTCCGCCTGATGCTGCTATCCTTGCTCCTTGTCAATGTTTCAGTGTTGGATCTGAGCTTCTCCTGATTGTTCCTGTGACCTGCTGCTCTGTATAGCTAAGTGCTTTTTGCTTTTTTGTTGCTTTTTTTCTGTCCAGCTTGTCTTTTGTTTTGCTGGAAGCTCTGAGACGCAAAGGGTGTACTGCCGTGCCGTTAGTTCGGCACGGTGGGTTTTTTTTGCCCCCTTTGCGTGGTTTTGCTTTAGGGTTTTTTGTAGACTGCAAAGTTCGCTTTACTGTCCTCGCTCTGTCCTAGAATATCGGGCCCCACTTTGCTGAATCTATTTCATCCCTACGTTTTGTCTTTTCATCTTACTCTCAGTCATTATATGTGGGGGGCTGCCTTTTCCTTTGGGGAATTTCTCTGGGGCAAGTCAGGCCTATTTTTCTATCTTCAGGCTAGCTAGTTTCTTAGGCTGTGCCGAGTTGCCTAGGTAGTTGTTAGGCGCAATCCACAGCCGCTTTTAGTTGTGTTTAGGATAGGATCAGGTGTGCAGTCTACAGAGTTTCCACGTCTCAGAGCTCGTTCTTGTATTTTTGGGTATTTGTCAGATCACTGTGTGCGCTCTGATCGCTATGCACACTGTGTTTCTGGATTGCCTTCATAACACCTGTCATTAGCAAACATAACAGTACAAGGAGCCCAAACTAATGATTCTCAATAGAGGGAAAGAAAAAGTTCTGACATCATTTTTTTTTTTTCTGCTCTGTGTTCACTTTTTTTTTTCCCCCTAGACATTTGGGTGATTCTGGACACAGCTGTGGACATGGATATTCAGGGTCTGTGCTCTTCAATGGATAATCTCGTTATAAATGTACAAAAAATTCAAGATACTATTGATCAGAAATCTATGTTAGAACCAAGAATTCCTATTCCTGATTTGTTTTTTGGAGATAGAACTAAGTTTCTAAGTTTCAAAAATAATTGTAAGCTATTTCTGGCCTTGAAACCTCATTCTTCTGGTAATCCTATTCAACAGGTTTTGATTATTATTTCTTTTTTGCGCGGCGACCCTCAAGACTGGGCATTTTCTCTTGCGCCAGGAGACCCTGCATTGAGTAGTGTCGATGCGTTTTTCCTGGCGCTCGGATTGCTGTACGATGAGCCTAATTCAGTGGATCAGGCTGAGAAAAATTTGCTGGCTTTGTGCCAGGGTCAGGATGAGATAGAGGTATATTGTCAGAAATTTAGGAAATGGTCAGTACTCACTCAGTGGAATGAATCTGCGCTGGCAGCTTTGTTCAGAAAGGGTCTCTCTGAGGCTCTTAAGGATGTCATGGTGGGATTTCCTATGCCTGCTGGTTTGAATGAGTCTTTGTCTTTGGCCATTCAGATCGGTCGACGCTTGCGCGAGCGTAAATCTGTGCACCATTTGGCCGTACTGCCTGAGGTTAAACCTGAGCCTATGCAGTGCGATAGGACTATGACTAGAGTTGAACGGCAGGAATACAGACGTCTGAATGGTCTGTGTTTCTACTGTGGTGATTCCACTCATGCTATTTCTGATTGTCCTAAGCGCACTAAGCGGTCCGCTAGGTCTGCCGTCATTGGTACTGTACAGTCCAAATTCCTTCTGTCCATTACCTTGATATGCTCTTTGTCGTCGTTTTCTGTCATGGCGTTTGTGGATTCGGGCGCTGCCCTGAATCTGATGGATTTGGATTATGCTAAACGTTGTGGGTTTTTCTTGGAGCCTTTGCGGTGTCCTATTCCATTGAGAGGAATTGATGCTACACCTTTGGCCAAGAATAAACCTCAATACTGGGCCCAACTGACCATGTGCATGGCTCCTACACATCAGGAAGTTATTCGCTTTCTGGTGTTGCATAATCTGCATGATGTGGTCGTGTTGGGGTTGCCATGGCTACAAACCCATAATCCAGTATTGGATTGGAATTCCATGTCGGTATCCAGCTGGGGTTGTCAGGGGGTACATGGTGATGTTCCATTTTTGTCGATTTCGTCATCCACCCCTTCTGAGGTCCCAGAGTTCTTGTCTGATTATCAGGATGTATTTGAAGAGCCCAAGTCCGATGCTCTACCTCCGCATAGGGATTGTGATTGTGCTATCAATTTGATTCCTGGTAGTAAATTCCCTAAAGGTCGATTATTTAATTTATCCGTGCCCGAACACGCCGCTATGCGCAGTTATGTGAAGGAATCCCTGGAGAAGGGACATATTCGCCCATCGTCATCACCACTGGGAGCAGGGTTCTTCTTTGTAGCCAAGAAGGATGGTTCGCTGAGACCGTGTATTGATTACCGCCTTCTTAATAAGATCACTGTTAAATTTCAGTATCCCTTGCCATTGTTATCTGACTTGTTTGCTCGGATTAAGGGGGCTAGTTGGTTCACTAAGATAGATCTTCGTGGTGCGTATAATCTGGTGAGAATCAGGCAAGGAGATGAATGGAAAACTGCATTCAATACGCCCGAGGGTCATTTTGAGTATCTAGTGATGCCGTTCGGACTTGCCAATGCTCCATCTGTGTTTCAGTCTTTTATGCATGACATCTTCCGTGAGTATCTGGATAAATTCCTGATTGTTTACTTGGATGACATTTTGATCTTCTCAGATGATTGGGAGTCTCATGTGAAGCAGGTCAGAATGGTTTTTTAAGGTCCTGCGTGCTAACTCTTTGTTTGTGAAGGGATCAAAGTGTCTCTTCGGTGTGCAGAAAGTTTCATTTTTGGGGTTCATCTTTACCCCTTCTACTATCGAGATGGATCCAGTTAAGGTCCAAGCCATCCAGGATTGGATTCAGCCGACATCTCTGAAAAGTCTGCAAAAGTTCCTGGGCTTTGCTAATTTTTATCGTCGCTTCATCTGTAATTTTTCTAGCATTGCCAAACCATTGACCGATTTGACCAAGAAGGGTGCTGATTTGGTTAATTGGTCTTCTGCTGCTGTGGAAGCTTTTCAGGAGTTGAAGCGTCGTTTTTGTTCTGCCCCTGTGTTGTGTCAGCCAGATGTTTCTCTTCCGTTCCAGGTCGAGGTTGATGCTTCTGAGATTGGAGCAGGGGCGGTTTTGTCACAGAGAGGTTCTGATTGCTCAGTGATCAAACCATGTGCTTTCTTTTCCAGGAAGTTTTCGCCCGCTGAGCGTAATTATGATGTGGGCAATCGAGAGTTGCTGGCCATGAAGTGGGCATTCGAGGAGTGGCGTCATTGGCTTGAAGGAGCTAAGCATCGCGTGGTGGTATTGACTGATCATAAGAACTTGACTTATCTCGAGTCTGCTAAGCGCTTGAATCCTAGACAGGCCCGTTGGTCGTTATTTTTTGCCCGCTTCGACTTTGTGATTTCGTACCTTCCGGGCTCTAAAAATGTGAAGGCGGATGCTCTGTCTAGGAGTTTTGTGCCCGACTCTCCGGGTTTATCTGAGCCAGCGGGTATCCTCAAGGAAGGAGTCATTGTGTCTGCCATCTCCCCTGATTTGCGGCGGGTGCTGCAAAAATTTCAGGCGAATAAACCTGATCGTTGTCCAGCAGAGAAACTGTTCGTCCCTGATAGGTGGACTAATAAACTTATCTCTGAACTTCATTGTTCGGTGTTGGCTGGTCATCCTGGAATCTTTGGTACCAGAGAGTTAGTGGCTAGATCCTTCTGGTGGCCATCTCTGTCACGGGATGTACGTACTTTTGTGCAGTCCTGTGGGATTTGTGCTAGGGCTAAGCCCTGCTGTTCTCGTGCCAGTGGGTTGCTTTTGCCCTTGCCGGTCCCAAAGAGGCCTTGGACACATATTTCGATGGATTTCATTTCTGACCTTCCCGTTTCTCAAAAGATGTCAGTCATTTGGGTGGTCTGTGATCGCTTTTCTAAAATGGTCCATCTGGTGCCCTGGGCTAAATTGCCTTCCTCCTCTGATTTGGTACCTTTGTTCTTTCAGCATGTGGTTCGGTTGCATGGCATTCCTGAGAATATTGTTTCTGACAGAGGTTCCCAGTTTGTTTCAAGGTTTTGGCGAGCCTTTTGTGGTAGGATGGGCATTGACCTATCCTTTTCCTCGGCTTTCCATCCTCAGACTAATGGCCAGACCGAACGAACCAATCAGACCTTGGAAACATATCTGAGATGTTTTGTTTCTGCAGACCAGGATGATTGGGTGTCCTTTTTGCCGTTGGCTGAGTTCGCCCTTAATAATCGGGCCAGCTCGGCTACCTTGGTTTCTCCATTTTTTTGCAATTCTGGGTTCCATCCTCGTTTCTCTTCAGGACAGGTTGAGTCTTCGGACTGTCCTGGTGTGGATTCTGTGGTGGATAGGTTGCAGCAGATCTGGACTCAGGTAGTGGACAATTTGATCTTGTCCCAGGAGAAAGCTCAACTTTTCGCTAATCGCAGACGCCGTGTGGGTCCCCGACTTCGTGTTGGGGATCTGGTTTGGTTATCTTCTCGTCATATTCCTATGAAGGTTTCCTCTCCTAAATTTAAACCTCGTTTTATTGGTCCGTATAGGATTTCTGAGGTTCTCAATCCTGTGTCTTTTCGTTTGACCCTCCCAGACTCCTTTTCCATACATAATGTATTCCATAGGTCGTTGTTGCGGAGATACGTGGCACCTATGGTTCCATCTGTTGAGCCTCCTGCCCCGGTTTTGGTGGAGGGGGAATTGGAGTATATTGTGGAGAAGATTTTGGATTCTCGTGTTTCTAGACGGAAACTCCAGTATCTGGTTAAATGGAAGGGTTATGCTCAGGAAGATAATTCCTGGGTTTTTGCCTCTGATGTTCATGCTTCCGATCTTGTTCGTGCCTTTCATGCGGCTCATCCTGGTCGGCCTGGGGGCTCTGGTGAGGGTTCGGTGACCCCTCCTCAAGGGGGGGGTACTGTTGTGAATTCTGTGGCTGAATTCACTCCTGTGGTCACAAGTGGTACTGCAGCTTCTGAGCTTCCTCCCTCAGGTGTTCTGGTGAGCTCCTTAACTGCTTCATTACTTAACTCCGCCTGATGCTGCTATCCTTGCTCCTTGTCAATGTTTCAGTGTTGGATCTGAGCTTCTCCTGATTGTTCCTGTGACCTGCTGCTCTGTGTAGCTAAGTGCTTTTTGCTTTTTTGTTGCTTTTTTTCTGTCCAGCTTGTCTTTTGTTTTGCTGGAAGCTCTGAGACGCAAAGGGTGTACCGCCGTGCCGTTAGTTCGGCACGGTGGGTTTTTTTTGCCCCCTTTGCGTGGTTTTGCTTTAGGGTTTTTTGTAGACTGCAAAGTTCGCTTTACTGTCCTCGCTCTGTCCTAGAATATCGGGCCCCACTTTGCTGAATCTATTTCATCCCTACGTTTTGTCTTTTCATCTTACTCTCAGTCATTATATGTGGGGGGCTGCCTTTTCCTTTGGGGAATTTCTCTGGGGCAAGTCAGGCCTATTTTTCTATCTTCAGGCTAGCTAGTTTCTTAGGCTGTGCCGAGTTGCCTAGGTAGTTGTTAGGCGCAATCCACAGCCGCTTTTAGTTGTGTTTAGGATAGGATCAGGTGTGCAGTCTACAGAGTTTCCACGTCTCAGAGCTTGTTCTTGTATTTTTGGGTATTCGTCAGATCACTGTGTGCGCTCTGATCGCTATGCACACTGTGTTTCTGGATTGCCTTCATAACACCTGTCATTAGCAAACATAACAGGGAGGAAGGAGAGAGGGATGATGGAGAGATGAAGAAGGAGAGAGGGATGATGGAGGGGAGGAAGGAGAGAGGGATGATGGAGGGGAGGAAGGAGAGAGGGATGATGGAGGGGAGGAAGAAGAGAGGAGGAAGGAGAGAGGGATGATGGTGAGAGGAGGAAGGAGAGAGGGATGATGGAGGGGAGGAAGGAGAGAGGGATGATGGAGGGGAAGAAGGAGAGAGGGATAATGGAGGGGAGGAAGGAGAGAGGGATGATGGAGGGGAGGAAGGAGAGAGGGATGATGGAGGGGAGGAAGGAGAGAGAGATGATGGAGGGGAGGAAGGAGAGAGGGATGATGGAGGGGAGGAAGGAGAGGGATGATGGAGGGGAGGAAGGAGAGAGGGATGATGGAGGGGAGGAAGGAGAGAGAGATGATGGAGGGGAGGAAGGAGAGGGATGATGGAGGGGAGGAAGGAGAGAGGGATGATGGAGGGGAAGAAGGAGAGAGGGATAATGGAGGGGAGGAAGGAGAGAGGGATGATGGAGGGGAGGAAGGAGAGAGGGATGATGGAGGGGAGGAAGGAGAGAGGGATAATGGAGGGGAGGAAGGAGAGAGGGATGATGGAGGGGAGGAAGGAGAGAGTGATGATGGAGGGGAGGAAGGAGAGAGGAATGATGGAGGGGAGGAAGGAGAGAGGGATGATGGAGGGGAGGAAGGAGAGAGGGATGATGGAGAGAGGAGGAAGGAGTGAGGGATGATGGAGAGGAGGAAGGAGAGAGGGATGATGGAGGGGAGGAAGGAGAGAGGGATGATGGAGAGAGGAGGAAGGAGTGAGGGATGATGGAGAGGAGGAAGGAGAGAGGGATGATGGAGGGGAGGAAGGAGAGAGGGATGATGGAGGGGAGGAAGGAGAGAGGGATGATGGAGGGGAGGAACGAGAGAGTGATGATGGAGGGGAGGAAGGAGAGAGGAATGATGGAGGGGAGGAAGGAGAGAGGGATGATGGAGGGGAGGAAGGAGAGAGGGATGATGGAGAGAGGAGGAAGGAGTGAGGGATGATGGAGAGGAGGAAGGAGAGAGGGATGATGGAGGGGAGGAAGGAGAGAGGGATGATGGAGAGAGGAGGAAGGAGTGAGGGATGATGGAGAGGAGGAAGGAGAGAGGGATGATGGAGGGGAGGAAGGAGAGAGGGATGATGGAGGGGAGGAAGGAGAGAGGGATGATGGAGGGGAGGAAGGAGAGAGGGATGAAGGAGGGGAGGAAGGAGAGAGGGATGATGGAGGGGAGGAAGGAGAGAGGGATGATGGAGGGGAGGAAGGAGAGAGGGATGATGGAGAGAGGAGGAAGGAGTGAGGGATGATGGAGAAGAGGAAGGAGAGAGGGATGATGGAGGGGAGGAAGGAGAGAGGGATGATGGAGAGAGGAGGAAGGAGTGAGGGATGATGGAGAGGAGGAAGGAGAGAGGGATGATGGAGGGGAGGAAGGAGAGAGGGATGATGGAGGGGAGGAAGGAGAGAGGGATGATGGAGAGAGGAGGAAGGAGTGAGGGATGATGGAGAGGAGGAAGGAGAAAGGGATGATGGAGGGGAGGAAGGAGAGAGGGATGATGGAGAGAGGAGGAAGGAGTGAGGGATGATGGAGAGGAGGAAGGAGAGAGGGATGATGGAGGGGAGGAAGGAGAGAGGGATGATGGAGGGGAGGAAGGAGAGAGGGATGATGGAGGGGAGGAAGGAGAGAGGGATGATGGAGGGGAGGAAGGAGAGAGGGATGATGGAGGGGAGGAAGGAGAGAGGGATGATGGAGAGATGAAGAAGGAGAGAGGGATGATGGAGGGGAGGAAGGAGAGAGGGATGATGGAGGGGAAGAAGGAGAGAGGGATAATGGAGGGGAGGAAGGAGAGAGGGATGATGGAGGGGAGGAAGGAGAGAGGGATGATGGAGGGGAGGAAGGAGAGAGAGATGATGGAGGGGAGGAAGGAGAGAGGGATGATGGAGGGGAGGAAGGAGAGGGATGATGGAGGGGAGGAAGGAGAGAGGGATGATGGAGGGGAGGAAGGAGAGAGGGATGATGGAGAGAGGAAGAAGGAGAGAGGGATGATGGAGGGGAGGAAGGAGAGAGGGATGATGGAGGGGAGGAAGGAGAGAGGGATGATGGAGGGGAGGAAGGAGAGAGGGATGATGGAGGGGAGGAAGGAGAGAGGGATGATGGAGTGGAGGAAGGAGAGAGGGATGATGGAGAGGAGGAAGGAGAGAGGGATGATGGTGAGAGGAGGAAGGAGAGAGGGATGATTAAGGGGAGGAAGGAGAGAGGGATGATGGAGGGGAAGAAGGAGAAAGGGATAATGGAGGGGAGGAAGGAGAGAGGGATGATGGAGGGGAGGAAGGAGAGAGGGATGATGGAGGGGAGGAAGGAGAGAGGGATGATGGAGGGGAGGAAGGAGAGAGGGATGATGGAGGGGAGGAAGGAGAGGGATGATGGAGGGGAGGAAGGAGAGAGGGATGATGGAGGGGAGGAAGGAGAGAGGGATGATGGAGGGGAGGAAGGAGAGAGGGATGATGGAGGGGAAGAAGGAGAGAGGGATAATGGAGGGGAGGAAGGAGAGAGGGATGATGGAGGGGAGGAAGGAGAGAGGGATGATGGAGGGGAGGAAGGAGAGAGGGATGATGGAGGGGAGGAAGGAGAGAGAGATGATGGAGGGGAGGAAGGAGAGAGGGATGATGGAGGGTAGGAAGGAGAGAGGGATGATGGAGGGGAGGAAGGAGAGAGATGATGGAGGGGAGGAAGGAGAGAGGGATGATGGAGGGGAGGAAGGAGAGAGGGATGATGGAGGGGAGGAAGGAGAGAGGGATGATGGAGAGAGGAGGAAGGAGAGAGGGATGATGGAGGGGAGGAAGGAGAGAGGGATGATGGAGGGGAGGAAGGAGAGAGGGATGATGGAGGGGAGGAAGGAGAGAGGGATGATGGAGAGAGGAGGAAGGAGTGAGGGATAATGGAGAGGAGGAAGGAAAGAGGGATGATGGAGAGGA
Source organism: Ranitomeya imitator (assembly GCF_032444005.1). Classification (NCBI taxonomy): domain Eukaryota; kingdom Metazoa; phylum Chordata; class Amphibia; order Anura; family Dendrobatidae; genus Ranitomeya; species Ranitomeya imitator. Next base: position 820,191,499 of record NC_091283.1, read on the forward strand.
GGAAGGAGAGAGGGATGATGGAGGGGAGGAAGGAGTGAAGGAAAGAGGAATGATGGAGGGGAGGAAGGAGAGAGAGATGATGGAGGGGAGGAAGGAGAGAGGGATGATGGAGGGGAGGAAGGAGGGGGGGATGATGGAGGGGAGGAAGGAGAGAGGGATGATGGAGGGGAGGAAGGAGAGAGAGATGATGGAGGGGAGGAAGGAGAGAGGGATGATGGAGGGGAGGAAGGAGAGAGGGATGATGGAGAGAGGAGGAAGGAGAGAGGGATGATGGAGAGGAGGAAGGAGAGAGGGATGATGGAGAGAGGAGGAAGGAGAGAGGGATGATGGAGAGGAGGAAGGAGAGAGGGATGATGTAGGGGAGGAAGGAGAGAGGGATGATGGAGAGAGGGATGATGGAGGGGAGGAGGAAGGAGAGAGGGATGATGGAGGGGAGGAAGGAGTGAAGGAAAGAGAGAGGGATGATGGAGGGGAGGAAGGAGAGAGGGATGATGGAGAGAGAGGGATGATGAGGGGAGGAAGGAGAGAGGGATGATGGAGAGAGGGATGATGGAGGGGAGGAAGGAGAGAGGGATGGAGAGGAGGAAGGAGAGAGGGATGATGAGGGGAGGAAGGAGAGAGGGATGATGAGGGGAGGAAGGAGAGAGGGATGATCGAGGGGAGAGGGATGATGGAGAGGAGGAAGGAGAGAGGGATGGAGAGGAGGAAGGAGAGAGGGATGATGGAGGGGAGGAAGGAGAGGGATGATGGAGGGGAGGAAGGAGAGAGGGATGATGGAGGGGAGGAAGGAGAGAGGGATGGAGAGGAGGAAGGAGAGAGGGATGATGGAGGGGAGGAAGGAGAGGGATGATGGAGGGGAGGAAGGAGAGAGGGATGATGGAGAGGAGGAGAGGGATGATGGAGGGGAGGAAGGAGAGAGGGACGATGGAGGGGAGGAAGGAGAGAGGGATGATGGAGGGGAGGAAGGAGAGAGGGATGATGGAGGGGAGGAAGGAGAGAGGGATGGAGAGGAGGAAGGAGAGAGGGATGATGGAGGGGAGGAAGGAGAGAGGGATGATGGAGGGGAGGAAGGAGAGAGGGATGGAGAGGAGGAAGGAGAGAGGGATGATGGAGGGGAGGCTGGAGAGAGGGATGATGGAGAGAGGGATGATGGAGGGGAGGAAGGAGAGAGGGATGATGGAGGGGAGGAAGGAGAGAGGGATGGAGAGGAGGAAGGAGAGAGGGATGATGGAGGGGAGGAAGGAGAGGGATGATGAGGGGAGGAAGGAGAGAGGGATGATGGAGGGGAGGAAGGAGAGAGGGATGGAGAGGAGGAAGGAGAGAGGGATGATGGAGGGGAGGAAGGAGAGAGGGATGGAGAGGAGGAAGGAGAGAGGGATGATGAGGGGAGGAAGGAGAGAGGGATGATGAGGGGAGGTAGGAGAGAGGGATGATGGAGAGAGGGATGATGGAGGGGAGAAGGAGAGAGGGATGATGGAGGGGAGGAAGGAGAGAGGGATGGAGGGAGGGATGATGGAGGGGAGAGGGATGATGGAGGGGAGGAAGGAGAGGGATAGAGAGGAGGAAGGAGAGAGGGATGATGGAGGGGAGGAAGGAGAGGGATGATGGAGGGGAGGAAGGAGAGAGGGATGATGGAGAGAGGGATGATGGAGGGGAGGAAGGAGAGAGGGATGATGGAGGGGAGGAAGGAGAGAGGGATGGAGAGGAGGAAGGAGAGAGGGATGATGGAGGGGAGGAAGGAGAGGGATGATGGAGGGGAGGAAGGAGAGAGGGATGATGGAGAGGACGAGAGGGATGATGGAGGGGAGGAAGGAGCGAGGGATGATGGAGGGGAGGAAGGAGAGAGGGATGATGGAGGGAAGGAAGGAGAGAGGGATGATGGAGGGGAGGAAGGAGAGAGGGATGGAGAGAGGGATGATGGAGAGAGGGATGATGGAGGGGAGGAAGGAGAGACGGATGGAGAGGAGGAAGGAGAGAGGGATGATGGAGGGGAGGAAGGAGAGGGATGATGGAGGGGAGGCTGGAGAGAGGGATGATGGAGGGGAAGAAGGAGAGAGGGATGATGGAGAGGAAGAGAGACGGATGATGGAGGGAGGAGGAAGGAGAGAGGGATGATGGAGAGGAGGAAGGAGAGAGGGATGATGGAGAGGAGGAAGGAGAGAGGGATGATGGAGAGAGGAGGAAGGAGAGAGGGATGATGGAGGGGAGGAAGGAGAGAGGGATGATGGAGGGGAGGAAGGAGAGAGGGATGATGGAGGGGAGGAAGGAGAGGGATGATGGAGGGGAGGAAGGAGAGAGGGATGATGGAGGGGAGGAAGGAGAGAGGGATGATGGAGGGAAGGAAGGAGAGAGGGATGATGGAGGGGAGGAAGGAGAGAGGGATGGAGAGAGGGATGATGGAGAGAGGGATGATGGAGGGGAGGAAGGAGAGACGGATGGAGAGGAGGAAGGAGAGAGGGATGATGGAGGGGAGGAAGGAGAGGGATGATGGAGGGGAGGCTGGAGAGAGGGATGATGGAGGGGAAGAAGGAGAGAGGGATGATGGAGAGGAAGAGAGACGGATGATGGAGGGAGGAGGAAGGAGAGAGGGATGATGGAGAGGAGGAAGGAGAGAGGGATGATGGAGAGGAGGAAGGAGAGAGGGATGATGGAGAGAGGAGGAAGGAGAGAGGGATGATGGAGGGGAGGAAGGAGAGAGGGATGATGGAGGGGAGGAAGGAGAGAGGGATGATGGAGGGGAGGAAGGAGAGGGATGATGGAGGGGAGGAAGGAGAGAGGGATGAAGGAGAGATAAGGAAGGAGAGAGGGATGATGGAGGGGAGGAAGGAGAGAGGGATGATGGATGGGAGAAAGGAGAGAGGGATGATGGAGGGGAGGAAGGAGAGAGGGATGATGGAGGGGAGGAAGGAGAGGGATGATGAAGGGGAGGAAGGAGAGAGGGATGATGGAGGGGAGGAAGGAGAGAGGGATGATGGAGGGGAGGAAGGAGAGAGGGATGATGGAGAGGAGGAAGGAGAGAGGGATGATGGAGAGGAGGAAGGAGAGAGGGATGATGGAGAGGAGGAAGGAGAGAGGGATGATGGAGGGGAGGAAGGAGAGAGGGATGATGGAGAGAGGAGGAAGGAGAGAGGGATGATGGAGAGAGGGATGATGGAGGGAAGGAAGGAGAGGGATGATGGAGGGGAGGAAGGAGAGAGGGATGATGGAGGGGAGGAAGGAGAGAGGGATGATGGAGGGGAGGAAGGAGAGAGGGATGATGGAGGGGAGGAAGGAGAGAGGGATGATGGAGAGGAGGAAGGAGAGAGGGATGATGGAGAGGAGGAAAGAGAGAGGGATGATGGAGAGGAGGAAGGAGAGAGGGATGATGGAGAGGAGGAAGGAGAGAGGGATAATGGAGAGGAGGAAGGAGAGAGGGATGATGGAGAGGAGGAAGGAGAGAGGGATGATGGAGAGGAGGAAGGAGAGAGGGATGATGGAGAGGAGGAAAGAGAGAGGGATGATGGAGAGGAGGAAAGAGAGAGGGATGATGGAGAGAGGAGGAAGGAGAGGGATGATGGAGAAGAGGAAGTAGAGAGGGATGATGTAGAGAGGGATGATGGAGAGGAGGAAGGAGAGAGGGATAATGGAGAGGAGGAAGGAGAGAGGGATGATGGAGAGAGGATGGATAGATAGATGGATATTGGATATGTGATCTACAAAAAATAGATGATAGATAGATAGATAATAGATAGATAGATAAATAGATAGATAGATAAGTAGATCTGGGGTGAATGTTATTGATACATATAAAAAAATAAATAGAAATGAAAAGGAAATAGATGATAGATAAATAGGTAGAAATGAGATACAGGGAAGACCATAACATTATGCGGCTCCGTGTTCTCCGCTCTCTTCAGACCTCTGCTCTCTTCTGGGTCTGACCTGTATCTGTTTCTATTGTACTGTAGAATATATCTGAGGTTAGTTTCACATTTGCGGTTGAGTCCGCAGCGTATCATCAGCAACCACAAACGCACGCACAAACGCATACAAACACATGCCAATGCATACATGCTAATGCAGCGTTTTTATCCGCATCTGCTTACGCATGATGGGAAAAAAACCGCTGCGTGTGCATGCATTTGCGTTTTTTGCCTGCGTTTGTGTTTTTATGCGCATGCGTTCGATATTTCCAGGAGGGCGTGTCTCAATGGGCGTGTCTCAATCAGTTCCTGGACATGCGCAGTCTGAAGTACGCATGCGTCCCATATACAGTAATGTGGATTTAACGCATTCATGCTCCTGCCTGCGCATATTTGATGGTTTTGACGCCTCCAAAAATGCAACATGTTGCGTTAGCAGCGCCCAGCCGCACACCATGAAAAAATGCATGTGTAAGCAAACGCGGGCGAACGCATACAAACGCATGTCCCTGCGTACACCGCGTTAAAGAGAAGGACGTCTGACGCATATGGATGTAAGCGTCAGAAACGCTGCGGACACAACCACAAATGTGAAAGCGGCCTAAGGGTATGTGCACACGCTGCGGATTTTGCTGCGGATCCGCAGCGGATCTGCAGCTGCGGGTCCGCAGTGGTTTCCCATGCGTTTACAGTACAATGTAAATCTATGGGAAACTAAATCCACAGTGCACATGCTGCGGAAAAAAACACACGGAAACGCAGCGGTTTACATTCTGCAGCATGTCAATTCTTTGTGCGGATTCCGCAGCGGTTTTACACCTGCTCCAATAGAAAACTGCAGGTGTAAACCCGCAGCGGAATCCGCAATAGAAACCGCGATAAATCCGCAGGAAAAACCACAGCGGTTTTGCACTGGGGATTTATCAAATCCGCTGCGGAAAAATCCGCAGCCCTCACAGATACGTGTGCACATACCCTAAGGATTCTCTTGACCTAGTGACCTCTAGAGGCGGACTGCTGTCATTACAAGATTATATTTTGCAGTCCTATAAAATAATCGGTGGGTGCACATTTTATTGGTCCATGTTCAGACTTGTAGACATAATATTTTACATCATATAATGCAGTAAAAAGACAAATTGGCAAACATATAATCTACCCACAGGCGGATTTGGTCCTATCACTGCGAAAGTGATCTGCCACTAATTCCTTCCATTAAGTAAATGGCATGGGAATGAGTTTCCGGTGAGTGGTCACTGGCTGGAGGCTTGGGGTAACTGGCTATTAGGGTCATGCAGACGAGCGTATATCTAGGACAGCAGCCTGACCCGTTATACTATATTGCCATACAGATGAATGATTTTTCCCTTGGCCCGAATGTCCATGAGAAAAAAATTTCAGCATGCAAGTCTATGGGGGTGTAAAAAAAGCAATGGACCCCCACGGACCACCCTAGTGGCATCCAATTTATTGGATGCATTTCTATTATAAACCTGGAAAACTGAATGTGATCATGTACATTTTTTTTTATGTAGTTGCATGAAAATGGATGGCATGTGGATAGCACTCGGCTAAATCGGAAAAAAAAATTGTCCGAATTTTTTTAGATAAAATTCAGATGGTTTCTCGTGTGCTCGATTGCAGCTGCCCTAACAGTGAGACTTGTTTTTCACTTTCTAGGCCTTGGAATTGGCGGGGGCCAATATCCACTTTGCCATTGGGCTCCATACTAGATTCATTCTTATACTGGGATGCTCATAGTCGCCCACAGTCCTGCATTTGCTGGAACTGCACATATTTTATAACGGATATTACATCAAGCATCTGTCCCAGGCACTCTCCTCGCAAATTCCACTTTTTAAAAAAAGAAAAATGTGATCAGTAGACTACAAATATTACTTATGTAATAGTTTGCAAAAAACAAAAGAAATGAACTGGCAGTGGTGTGACCTCCTTTTCTTTGAGTTGAACATGATATAGCTCCCCATGGCTGGGTGTCCATAGTCGGGCCCCGATTCTGCTCGGCCATCAATCATATTGAGGTTATTTTTGACACATGGAAAGGCTTTAATACTAGAGGTTAGGACCATCCTGACAGAGTGCACCTTGTCCCTGGTGGGATCGCTTATATGGAGCGCCCCCATGGGGCCGTGGGGTACTCGGTACCGGGTCCTGCGGTTCACAGGGGGATGTCACTGTGGCTGACCCGGTCCGTGGCCCTGGGACGTCCGTGTAAAAGGGAAAGGTCTTTAAAGGGATAGAGTTTGTGTTTGTGACGCCACCTGTGGTATTCGGTCAGGGTGACCGACGCTGCTTAGGAGTCCACTGGGGTGATGTTATGGCAGCTAGATGGTATACCTTCCCACAGGTGAAGTATGTCCCCAGGGCTTCCCGGTGTGTAGATGGTGGATGGTGAGAGGCGCAGAGAAGAACGAGGACACAAGGTTGCAGTCTCTTTACCTTTACTAAAGACTTCAGCATCCACAGTCCAGGGCACCAGATCACAGGGCAGGCAGAGTCCGGCCGGTTTGGATGCAAGTCCAGAGTCCCCTTGTCCAGGTGGAAATCAGTAGCCTTCCCTTGCGCTGTAGTGGTGTAGTCCCTTACTGCCTATGGCTTCACATAAGGGTCTCACAGTTGCGATGTTTCGCTCTCTCTGTCCCCCATATGGGATAGGACAAAAAAAAAAACGTATGCCTGGTGGCTTGAGGTGGTTTATAGGGACTCTATCACACCTCGCCCTCTCTGGGGTGCCACCGTGCCTCCTGGGTATAGGTGCGGACAGGTAACCTGCAATTAGCTGTCCTGCCGGTCTCTGGAGCAAAGCATAAAAGTCCTTACTCCCTCGGTGTTCCGGCTACCGGGATTCTGCGCCTCAGAAGGAGGCAGCCTGTGTAGGGCTGGTCCCCTTCTTGTATCCTCTCCTTTGCTACGACTTCTTTCACGCTCACTGCAATACAATTCTGTCTTCGATTTCTCTTTCTGGGAGCTGCAGCTCTGAGGGCATGCACAGCTCCTTTGGACCCTCTGTCCACCTCAGACTACCGTCTGGAACTTTCTAACCTTCCCTACAGACTACCAGTTTATATATATATGGGGAGTGACCTAATAAATAGGGTCAGAAGCTCCCCCTGGTGGTCTGGAGTGTGAAATGTGTTGCATGTTTGTGATACCTGGATGCAGTTATCCTTTTTTGCCTCCAAACGTAGCATCACTCTCCCCGAGAGGAAAGCAGTACCACTGCGACGACCAGGACCCTGGGGCGCCGCATATACACTTGTTTTGATCAAAAGCAGTGTTTACTAAGTACCCCATGTTATTTATAGGTAATATTGATTTTTATTTACTTACCTCAGAGTATAGGTTAATAATGTTTCTATCTTAGGTTTTAATATAATAGATACTAGATGACCCGGCATCAAAATTATGGGCTCTGTAATGATGTGTACATTTTTGGGGTCTGACATTTTGGGTTTGAATATTGGTGTTTGGGGACTGAACCTTGGAATCTGGTTATAATTGAAGGGTTTTCCAAGCATTTCAAAAATTGTAATTTTAACTACAAATAGCATCTGGGATCACTATTATGGGCAATCCCCGTACTCTATTCTGTGCTCACAGTAAAGAATTTAATAGTGTACTGTGACATCACTGTGTGTATTATCCGTATACTGTGACATCACTGTGTGTATTATCCCTGTACTGTGACATCCCTGTGTATATTATCCCTGTACTGTGACATCACTGTGTGTATTATCCCTGTACTGTGACATCACTGTGTGTATTATCCCTGTACTGTGACATCACTGTGTGTATTATCCCTGTACTGTGACATCACTGTGTATATTATCCCTGTACTGTGACATCACTGTGTGTATTATTTATCTCTGTACTGTGACATCCCTGTGTATATTATCCCTGTACTGTGACATCACTGTGTGTATTATCCCTGTACTGTGACTTCATCATGTGCATTATCCCTGTACTGTGACATCACTGTGTGTATTATCCCTGTACTGTGACATCACTGTGTATTATCCCTGTACTGTGACATCACTGTGTGTATTATCCCTGTACTGTGATATCACTGTGTGTATTATCCCTGTACTGTGACATCACTGTGTATTATCCCTGTACTGTGACATCACTGTGTGTATTATCCCTGTACTGTGACATCACTGTGTATATTATCTCTGTACTGTGACATCACTGTGTGTATTATCCCTGTACTGTGACATCACTGTGTGTATTATCCCTGTACTGTGACTTCATCATGTGCATTATCCCTGTACTGTGACATCACTGTGTGTATTATCCCTGTACTGTGACATCACTGTGTATTATCCCTGTACTGTGACATCACTGTGTGTATTATCTCTGTACTGTGACATCACTGTGTTTATTATCTCTGTACTGTGACATCACTGTGTGTATTGTCCCTGTACTGTGACATGACTGTGTGTATTATCCCTGTACTGTGACATCACTGTGTGTATTATCTCTGTACTGTAACATCACTGTGTGTATTATCCCTGTACTGTGACATCACTGTGTATATTATCCCTGTACTGTGACATCACTGTGTGTATTATCCCTGTACTGTGACATCACTGTGTTTATTATCTCTGTACTGTGACATCACTGTGTGTATTGTCCCTGTACTGTGACATGACTGTGTGTATTATCCCTGTACTGTGACATCACTGTGTGTATTATCTCTGTACTGTAACATCACTGTGTGTATTATCCCTGTACTGCGACATCACTGTGTATATTATCCCTGTACTGTGACATCACTGTGTGTATTATCCCTGTACTGTGACATCACTGTGTTTATTATCTCTGTACTGTGACATCACTGTGTTTATTATCCCTGTACTGTGACATCACTGTGTGTATTATCTCTGTACTGTGACATCACTGTGTGTATTATCCCTGTACTGTGACATCACTGTGTGTATTATCCCTGTACTGTGACATCACTGTGTTTATTATCTCTGTACTGTGACATCACTGTGTTTATTATCCCTGTACTGTGACATCACTGTGTGTATTATCTCTGTACTGTGACATAACTGTGTTTATTATCCCTGTACTGTGACGTCACTGTGTGTACTATCCCTGTGCTGTGACATCACTGTGTTTATTATCTCTGTACTGTGACATCACTGTGTTTATTATCCCTGTACTGTGACATCACTGTGTGTATTATCTCTGTACTGTGACATAACTGTGTTTATTATCCCTGTACTGTGACATCACTGTGTGTATTATCCCTGTACTGTGACATCACTGTGTTTATTATCTCTGTACTGTGACATCACTGTGTTTATTATCCCTGTACTGTGACATCACTGTGTGTATTATCTCTGTACTGTGACATCACTGTGTGTATTATCCCTGTACTGTGACATCACTGTGTGTATTATCCCTGTACTGTGACATCACTGTGTTTATTATCTCTGTACTGTGACATCACTGTGTTTATTATCCCTGTACTGTGACATCACTGTGTGTATTATCTCTGTACTGTGACATAACTGTGTTTATTATCCCTGTACTGTGACGTCACTGTGTGTACTATCCCTGTGCTGTGACATCACTGTGTGTATTATCCCTGTACTGTGACATCACTGTGTGTACTATCCCTGTACTGTGACATCACTGTGTGTATTATTCCTGTACTGTGACATCACTGTGTTTATTATCCCTGTACTGTGACATCACTGTGTGTATTATCTCTGTACTGTGACATCACTGTGTGTATTATCCCTGTACTGTGACGTCACTGTGTGTATTATCCCTGTACTGTGACATCACTGTGTATATTATCCCTGTACTGTGACATCACTGTGTGTATTATCCCTGTACTGTGACATCACTGTGTGTATTATCCGTATACTGTGACATCACTGTGTGTATTATCCCTGTACTGTGACATCACTGCATTTCTTATCTTTGCACTGTGACATCACTGTATCTATATCTATATTGTCACCAGACAGACCCTATTGACTAATGATCAAAAGGATCATCAAAAAATGATCTTTTTTAAAAAAAAAAATCAGGTTTTTGTGTTGCATGTATTACATTTTTATTTCTTCACAATCTTTCTTCAAAAAAGATTTTTAAAAATTGAAATATACAAATAACATAAAAACCTGATTTAAACCTTAAGTCATTTTTTTGATGACACTTTAAGAGTTACCGTAAATGAGCAGTGTTTCCAGCTTAACCTTTTCTGCAGCCCACTAGCCCATCGCTAAAACCCTTTTGCACGAATTCTATTAAGTAAACAGGATACTGGAAGTTTTCTCGTTTCACCACAAGTTGTGTAATGACGGAGATTGTTCGCTGTCAGCGTATATCAGACATTCTGCTTCTGCAAAACGGACGGTGACGATAAAATCTTCTGTGAAAAAAAAGTTGGATTCAAAATCTAAATTCCCCTAAATCTGGGTGTATTCATCCTGTCCGTGGCTGAGTCTAGTCACCTATTGTGAATGGTGGATCCTGTGTTATCTACTGTATATAGAGGGATTATCAGTCATTGTACAGGAGGAGGAGGTGAGCTGTGACATCATCCATTGTGAATGGTGGATCCTGTGTTATCTACTGTATATAGAGGGATTATCAGTCATTGTACAGGAGGAGGAGGTGAGCTGTGACATCATCCATTGTGAATGGTGGATCCTGTGTTATCTACTGTATATAGAGGGATTATCAGTCATTGTACAGGAGGAGGAGGTGAGCTGTGACATCATCCATTGTGAATGGTGGATCCTGTGTTATCTACTGTATATAGAGGTGTTATCAGTCATTGTACAGGAGGGGGAGGTGAGCTGTGACATCACCTATTGTGAATGGTGGATCCTGTGTTATCTACTGTATATAGAGGTGTTATCACTCATTGTACAGGAGGAGGAGGTGAGCTGTGACATCATCCATTGTGAATGGTGGATCCTGTGTTATCTACTGTATATAGAGGTGTTATCAGTCATTGTACAGAAGGAGGAGGTGAGCTGTGACATCACCTATTGTGAATGGTGGATCCTGTGTTATCTACTGTATATAGAGGGATTATCAGTCATTGTACAGGAGAAGGAGGTGAGCTGTGACATCATCTATTGTGAATGGTGGATCCTGTGTTATCTACTGTATATAGAGGTGTTATCAGTCATTGTACAGGAGGGGGAGGTGAGCTGTGACATCACCTATTGTGAATGGTGGATCCTGTGTCTATGGGTTGAACTAGATGGACATATAGTCTTCCTTCAACCTTAATAACTATGTAACTATGTAACTCCATATCAGCATGGGTTTATGAGAAATCGCTCCTGTCAAACCAATCTAATCAGTTTTTATGAAGAGGTAAGCTATAGGCTGGACCACGGTGAGTCATTGGACGTGGTATATCTCGATTTTTCCAAAGCGTTTGATACCGTGCCGCACAAGAGGTTGGTACACAAAATGAGAATGCTTGGTCTGGGGGAAAATGTGTGTAAATGGGTTAGTAACTGGCTTAGTGATAGAAAGCAGAGGGTGGTTATAAATGGTATAGTCTCTAACTGGGTCGCTGTGACCAGTGGGGTACCGCAGGGGTCAGTATTGGGACCTGTTCTCTTCAACATATTCATTAATGATCTGGTAGAAGGTTTACACAGTAAAATATCGATATTTGCAGATGATACAAAACTATGTAAAGCAGTTAATACAAGAGAAGATAGTATTCTGCTACAGATGGATCTGGATAAGTTGGAAACTTGGGCTGAAAGGTGGCAGATGAGGTTTAACAATGATAAATGTAAGGTTATACACATGGGAAGAAGGAATCAATATCACCATTACACACTGAACGGGAAACCACTGGGTAAATCTGACAGGGAGAAGGACTTGGGGATCCTAGTTAATGATAAACTTACCTGGAGCAGCCAGTGCCAGGCAGCAGCTGCCAAGGCAAACAGGATCATGGGGTGCATTAAAAGAGGTCTGGATACACATGATGAGAGCATTATACTGCCTCTGTACAAATCCCTAGTTAGACCGCACATGGAGTACTGTGTCCAGTTTTGGGCACCGGTGCTCAGGAAGGATATAATGGAACTAGAGAGAGTACAAAGGAGGGCAACAAAATTAATAAAGGGGATGGGAGAACTACAATACCCAGATAGATTAGCGAAATTAGGATTATTTAGTCTAGAAAAAAGACGACTGAGGGGCGATCTAATAACCATGTATAAGTATATAAGGGGACAATACAAATATCTCGCTGAGGATCTGTTTATACCAAGGAAGGTGACGGGCACAAGGGGGCATTCTTTGCGTCTGGAGGAGAGAAGGTTTTTCCACCAACATAGAAGAGGATTCTTTACTGTTAGGGCAGTGAGAATCTGGAATTGCTTGCCTGAGGAGGTGGTGATGGCGAACTCAGTCGAGGGGTTCAAGAGAGGCCTGGATGTCTTCCTGGAGCAGAACAATATTGTATCATACAATTATTAGGTTCTGTAGAAGGACGTAGATCTGGGGATTTATTATGATGGAATATAGGCTGAACTGGATGGACAAATGTCTTTTTTTGGCCTTACTAACTATGTTACTATGTTACTATGTTACTATGAATGGTGGATCCTGTATTATCTACTGTATATAGAGGTGTTATGAGTCATTGTACAGGAGGAGGAGGTGAGCTGTGACATCACCTACTGTGAATGGTGGATCCTGTGTTATCTACTGTATATAGAGGTGTTACCAGTCATTGTACAGGAGGAGGAGGTGAGCTATGACATCACCTATTGTGAATGGTGGATCCTGTGTTATCTACTGTATATAGAGGTGTTATCAGTTACTATACAGGAGGAGGAGGTGAGCTGTGACATCACCTATTGTGAATGGTGGATCCTGTGTTATCTACTGTATATAGAGGTGTTATCAGTCACTGTACAGGAGGAGGAGGTGAGCTGTGACATCATCTATTGTGAATGGTGGGATCCTGTGTTATCTACTGTATATAGAGGTGTTATCAGTCATTGTACAGGAGGAGGAGGTGAGCTGTGACATCACCTATTGTGAATGGTGGATCCTGTGTTATCTACTGTATATAGAGGTGTTATCAGTCACTGTACAGGAGGAGGAGGTGAGCTGTGGCATCAGCTATAGTGAATGGTGAATCCTGTGTTATCTACTGTATATAGAGGTGTTATCAGTCACTGTACAGGAGGAGGAGGTGAGCTGTGACATCATCTATTGTGAATGGTGGGATCCTGTGTTATCTACTGTATATAGAGGTGTTATCAGTCATTGTACAGGAGGAGGAGGTGAGCTGTGACATCACCTATTGTGAATGGTGGATCCTGTGTTATCTACTGTATATAGAGGTGTTATCAGTCACTGTACAGGAGGAGGAGGTGAGCTGTGGCATCAGCTATAGTGAATGGTGAATCCTGTGTTATCTACTGTATATAGAGGTGTTATCAGTCACTGTACAGGAGGAGGAGGTGAGCTGTGACATCATCTATTGTGAATGGTGGGATCCTGTGTTATCTACTGTATATAGAGGTGTTATCAGTCATTGTACAGGAGGAGGAGGTGAGCTGTGACATCACCTATTGTGAATGGTGGATCCTGTGTTATCTACTGTATATAGAGGTGTTATCAGTCACTGTACAGGAGGAGGAGGTGAGCTGTGGCATCAGCTATAGTGAATGGTGAATCCTGTGTTATCTACTGTATATAGAGGTGTTATCAGTCACTGTACAGGAGGAGGAGGTGAGCTGTGACATCATCTATTGTGAATGGTGGGATCCTGTGTTATCTACTGTATATAGAGGTGTTATCAGTCATTGTACAGGAGGAGGAGGTGAGCTGTGACATCACCTATTGTGAATGGTGGATCCTGTGTTATCTACTGTATATAGAGGTGTTATCAGTCACTGTACAGGAGGAGGAGGTGAGCTGTGGCATCAGCTATAGTGAATGGTGAATCCTGTGTTATCTACTGTATATAGAGGTGTTATTAGTCACTGTACAGGAGGAGGAGGTGAGCTGTGACATCATCTATTGTGAATGGTGGATCCTGTGTTATCTACTGTATATAGAGGTGTTATCAGTCATTATACAGGAGGAGGAGGTGAGCTGTGATATCACCTATTGTGAACGGTGGATCCTGTTTTATCTACTGTATATAGAGGTGTTATGAGTCACTGTACAGAAGGAGGAGGTGAGCTGTGACAGTACCTATTGTGAATGGTGGATCCTGTGTTATCTACTGTATATAGAGGTGTTATCAGTTATTGTACAGGAGGAGGAGGTGAGCTGTGACATCACCTATTGCGAATGGTGGATCCTGTGTTATCTATTTTTAGAGGTACGGCCTGTCATTGTAATCATGCGACAATAATGTGCTTATTGAAAAGTCTTCTTTAAAGAACAGAAATTGTGACTAATATTAGACTAAGTGACTAGTGTGAAAATAGCATCGTTAAAGAATTATTTTGTATTAATATGGAAAATTTAAAAAAAAAATTATTAAAAAAATACATTTAACAGAAACCTAATGAAAACTGTGGGGAATTTGATAATGGCGCATGTCCTTTATGCATTAAATGACTATGTTAGTCCCACAAGATTTGGGACGTTTGGCAACTACAGAGATCCTGTTACAGATTTTGGATTATGATGTAGAAGCTTTAAATTATACAGGTTACTCCTCTGACCGCATCTCTGAAGTTCACGGCATCCAGAACTTTTGCAACGCATGAGAAGAAGCATAGCGGCCAACAGTCCCGATTTTGCCAAGACAATCCCAAAGGGGCAGGATTTCTGTCCCTACAGCAAATTTGGATTTGCATTTAGTAAAATGTTGTGAAATCCCAGCACAGTAAACCACGATCTACCCCATCACTGATCTGCGAGTTACATGTTCCATCCTTCTGGGAACATTGGACGGGCGCACGCTGTCAATCTGGCTATTTCAAGACTCTCCAGCTGGACGCTATAGCTGGAAGGAATAAACGAGTGAGTTGCTAGGTACCAGAACACCAGGGAATAGCGCTCGTTTTCTTGTCCCTGAATTACTTCAAGTCCTGTAATCTACATCCTGCAGGGAATCTGCCCTGAGCTTCTGGAGACAACGTTCCAGTTCCATCTTTTCAAGGAAGACTCGTTACAAAAGTTCCAGACTCTTCGGAAGAAGTCACAACGTCGTAAGCAAATTGCATCTTCACAAAACTATGTTCTAGAGAATATACCCTTTTTGTTTAGAAGTACTTTGGGTAATATTTTTTGGAATTCTGAGTAATTACTTTAACTCTTTACTCCTGTAGTTAATTTTCACCTGTATGATTTCCTTGATTTTCCTTCTCCGCCTGCAAGAATCTATAAATTTGTTATCTTTCCATAGACTTAGTTCCATTGTCGACACGTCCATGTTTCATGTACATGATCCATCCAGGTTTTTCACAGATAAAACAACATGTGCATTGCGGTCCATCGGGCTGTTCACGTGTCTGTGTTTCTTTGCGAATACTTTGGAGAAATGGTTGTATCACTGGTTCCACGATCGATCCATTCTGTACTGTAAGTGAAATTGGATGTCACATGCCAAGTTTAAGGCGTCTACACAAACCTGCAGAAGGCGTTTGCATGACATTGGCCTACAAGCCAGACATCCAACTGTAGGTGCTCCATTGACTTCACACCACCGCCCTCAAAGGTCATCATGGTGCAGAGCAAGATGACAATGGAGGGTGGAATAGAAGTCTATCGTCTTCAGTGATTAGTCCCACTTTTGTCTTGGATGCAATGGTAGCCGGAGGTTGGACTGGCGACCACATGGGCAACACTATGTAGAGGCCTTCACTATAGACCATCACACCGGTCCTACTCTTGGGATTATGGTGTGGAGGAGCATAATCTAGGAACCCTCTAGTCTTCATTCCAGGTGCACCAACAGCTCGTGTCCCAGGAGTTGTTTCTCAACATGACAGTGAAAGGGTACATGTTGCTCGTACTACTGTGGTGGCCTAAATATATTCTCATGGCTTTAAGTGTCTCCGGGCTTGTCTCCCATCAAGCACATCTGGACATCATTGCAATTGCAACAGGAGCTGCCAGCAGTGGATTTTGATGTTTTACTCAAGTGCATTCAGTGCGGCAGAATATTCCTTAGACACCATTAATAACCTCATTGATAGCAGATAACATGTGTAAGTGCAGGAGATTTCTGAACGTGACACTCATATGCAGCGCCCCAGAGATCTGGTCGTTGCAGTATGACGCTCTGCCACTAAGGGGAGTGATGGTACGTCTGATGGCACTAAAGGAGTTCTCCTGACCAGGTATCACCAGAACACATTACACTTCACACTCCGGCCACTAGGGGGAGAAAAAGGCTTTATTTATTGGGCCACTCCTCACGCTGGTAAAACTAGAGGTTGGGGAGAAAGTTAGTCAGAAGCTGACTGGGTTGGATTCAGGCAGGGGGGTCCCTGTCAGGCGTGGGAACCTGGCAGGTGCCTAGCGAACAGAGCAGAACGTTACGGAACCGCGCCTGCACTACCTTGCGGCGGTATCCTAAGAAAGAGACACGAAGGGATGGATATTGTGGAACAGTGTAAACGAGATCAAGCACAAAGGAGTACCAGTAGGAGTTGTGCCGTGAGACCGAGGCAACAGCCTACTGAGGCGCGTAGCCGGTGGCCGGAACACCGCGGGAGTAACTGACTTCAGGCCTTACTTCGAACTCCGCAGGACAGTTAATTATAGGTTGGCTGTCTACCTTAAATTTCCTAAGAAGACATAGGGGGCAACAGTGGGAGAGGGGCGTCTCTAGGGTCCCGGAAGACCTCCAGGCCTTCCCGTCATACGGGTGCGTCCTAGCCATAACATACCTGGGGGACGTTAGAAACTAGTAACATCTGGAACTAAAGAGAGATAGAGCTGTAGAGAACGAACGAAACGAGAACAGCAGTTGTGAGGACTATTCCGAATGCTCAGTAGGGTAGGACTACAACACACAGGCGCTAGTAGTAGGCAACGATTTCCATCTGCGAAGGAAACTCTGGAAGTGCCCATCGGACCGGCCGGTCTCTGATAGCCCTGTTAAACGTGCTCTGGATTGAGGATCCTGAAGTCTTCAGTAAAGAGGTAAAGAGACTGCAACCCTGTGTCCTCGTTATTGACTGCGCCTCACACCATCACCATCCACCTTACTGGGAAGCCCTGGGGACATACTTCACCTGTGGGAAGGTATACCATCCAGCTGCCATTCCATCACCCCAGCGGACCCCACAGCAGCGTCGGTCACCCTGACCGAACACCACAGGTGGCATCACGAGTACTTGACAAACTACAACACCCGCAGACCGGGTCTAGCCACCGTGACAGCCTCAGAACCGAACCAGAGAGGCCCGATACCGAGAACTCGTGGCCCTGTGTCTGGGGGCGATCCACATACTCCAGACTGAATAAATTGAGATGTTTTGAATATTTTATTTATATTTTTTTCATCATTTGTAGATCAGTAACACATCTATCCACCCTGTAATTTCCATAATTCCACAACTTTTCCTTATCGATGTTGCAGTTCCAATGTTGTGGAAAGTATTTGGTAGTTACTGCGCACCTTATTGCCTGCAGACTAATTTACAGCGCTATTCCTGTAAAGAGAAAGCACCACCCATCATCTGATTGCAGTCGGACTCACAGTGATTTGATATTAATGGGCTGTCAATCCAGCCGCAGCACCACAGGAAAAATGAAGAGTTACAGAGATTTCACTAAAGAATAGACCATGAATATCAATGCCCCAGAAAACCCTAATAATCTATGCTGGTGCACAAGGCTACAAGTATTCAATTTATCAACAGCACTCCCGCAGGAGAAATGAAGAATTACACAGTTGACACTAAAGAATAAACCATCAATATCGAGACCTAAAAAACTCTCATTGGATGCGTATGTCATATAAAAATGTGTAAAATGAAATGTTTGTTTTTTATTACTATACCACTGTATTAAGTAGCTATGTTATTCTTTGTATGCCAATGTATATCTCCCTGGTTCACATCAGGTCTTTATCTCGTGAAGGATCTGCAGACTGGTTGGTGGTCCAAAGAGCGGCTTCTTGTGGGACATGAGTCATCACAAGGCGTTAGAAAGAGGAAGTGGTGTCCGCAGTCTGTGAAATTTCGGGTGCAGAAGACGGCACCAAACACACATTTATTTGCAGGCATTTCACATGACCATGTATTCCATCATTGTCACATCGCTATACAGAGGTCACTATTGCAGATCCAATGGAGATCCATTGGGTTTATCATGTGGTCGTATAAAATATACATATGTTAATTGCCTCTTCAGAGAAAAAGAGGACGTGAACTCTATAGCGCCACCTGTTGGAAGTAGCAATCCTACAAGTCACAATCAACCCTCATAGAGACAAAAGAAACGAGGGAGATCCAGCTCCAGGAAAGAGAAATAGTCTCTGATAAAATCCAAAATAGCTTTATTGTCATGAAAAAAATTTAAAATGTGGACTCCAATGACAAGTGGTATAACAAAGGAATCACACAGCAGCTCTCACTGCACTGAACACGTTTCGAACACAGCGGTGTTCTTAGTCCTCAGGAACTCGGCTTCAGGAAAATGGCCGCCGCGATCTCCATCTGCGCACGCGCGGCATCCTGCAGCCATTTTCCTGACGCCCCGGGAAGCAGAACACTCCATCTGCGCACGCGCGGCCTCAGGAAGATGGCCGCGCCCACCGATAAACCGCTAAATAGCGCAGATCGCGCTCTTTTTCTACAGCTGCGCAGTGCATTCCGCACTTGCGCATGCGAGAAGCACTACGCCACCAACGGGAAGATAAGCAAGATGTGGGGGAGAAACAGCGCTGTGACCACGCCCTTTCGACCAGACCAGCCTGATTGACAGGCGAAAACGGCGACTTTTGTAAGGTATTTCGGCAGCATAGGTGGGGAATCAGGGGACAAAAAATACGCTATTGTAAAGTACAGCTCAGGCCCTATTTAACGGTATTTTTATCTCATACTGAAAAAACGGGGTGACAGGTTCCCTTTAAAGGGTTGATTGTGACTTTTAGGATCATTACTTCCAACAGGTGGTGCTATAGAGTTTAAGTCCTCTTTTACTCTGAAGAGGCAATTTACATATTAAATTTCCCAGAGGAGCATTGCACAGCACATAAGCCTCCTTACCCTGACAAGCCAGAGCTGTTATGTCACTCTCCACAAGGAGAAACCTTACCCTATAAAATATACAGACTTTTGAAATATATGTTGAGTATTAATTTTATCTGCTTACTTACAGAAGTCTAAAGACAGTGTTCAGACTTTGTAAAAAAGGAGAAGTGTCTACTTCGTAAAATTCATTTTTGTTGGATGGGTCCCATACGTTGATCACAAAATATATAATTGGCAACCCCTTTAATACACAAAGATCCTAATATGGGTGACACTGGCCACCTCTGTTAACTCAGAATTCCCTTTTAAGATAATTAAAAATCAGACAACCCCTTTAATTATGTATAGACATTTTAAAGAGATTTTAGAACAAAAAAAGAAGAAGAAAAGGAAATGGGGAGAATGTGATAAATAGTAAAAAAAAAAAAACCTCTCAGTACTCATTTATGATATTCTTTGCTGCTGCCCTGACATATAAAACTTTGACATTGCCCAAAAATAACATGAGAACAGACCCCTGAATTGTCATTTAACCCCTTTACCTCCCAAGTCTATTTTTGCCTTCATAACCGGGCCAAATTTTATAATTCTGACCTGTGTCACTTTACGAAGTAATAACTTTATAACACTTCAATTGATCCCGCTGATTCTGAGACTGTTTTTTTGTGACATATTGTACTTCATGATAGTAGATTTCTTCGTTATGACTAGCGTTTATTTGTCAAAAAATCAGAAATTTGGAGAAAATTTTACAATTTTTACTCTTTTAATTTTTATGCCCTTAAATCAGAGAGATATATCACACAAAATAGTTAATAAGTAACATTTCCCATATGTCTACTTTACATAAGCACAATTTTTGAAATATATATATATTTTTTGTTAGGAAGTTATTAGGGTTAAAAGGTGACCTGCGAGTTCTCATTTTTCCAACAAAATTTTCAAAACCATTTTTTTAGGGACCACTTCACATTTGAAGTGACTTTGAGAGTCCTATATGGTGGAAAGTGACACCATTTTAAAAACTGCACCCCTCAAGGTGCTCAAAAACACATTCAAGAAGTTTTTTAACCCTTCAGGTGCTTCGCAGGAACTGAAGCAATGTGGAAAGAAAAAAATTAACATTTAATTTTTTTTTCACAAAAATTTTACTTTACTTTTTTATTTTCACAGAAGAAAATGGACCCCAAACATTTGTTGTGCAATTTCTCCTGAGTATGCCAATACCTCATATGTGGGGAAAAACTACTGTTTGGGTACACGGCAGGGCTTGGAAAGGAAGAAGGACCGTTTGACTTTTTGAATG
The DNA here is from genome assembly GCF_032444005.1 of Ranitomeya imitator. NCBI lineage: Eukaryota > Metazoa > Chordata > Amphibia > Anura > Dendrobatidae > Ranitomeya > Ranitomeya imitator. The sequence goes on from NC_091283.1 coordinate 820,211,907, forward strand.
CAAAATTTGCTGGAATTGAGAGACAACGACATGTCGCGTTTGGAGAGTCCCTGAAGTGCCTAAACAGTGGACACCCCAACAAGTGACCCCATTTTGAAAACTAGATCGCCCAAGGAATCTTTTTAGATATGTGGTGAGCACCTTGAACCCCCAGGTGTTACATAGTAAATTATCACGTTGGGTTGTGAAAATAAAAAAATTTTTTTTAGTTTTCCAAGGTAACAGGAGAAAACAGACCCCCCCCAAATTTGTTGTGCAATTTCTCCTGAGCAAGCTGATACCCCATATGTAGCAAATCACTGGGTGCAAGTCAGGGCTGTGAACGGAAGGAGTAATATTTTTGAATGCAGACTTTTATGGAATGGTCTGCGGGCGTCATGTCACGTTTGGAAAGCCCCTGATGTACCTAGACAGTGGAAATCCCCCACAAATGACCCCATTTTGGAAACTACAACCCATAAGGAATTTATCTAGATTTGTGGAAAGGACCTTGAACCCCAGGTGCTTCACAGAAAATAACGTCGAGTTGTGAAAATAAAAAAATCGTTTTATTTTCTACAAAAATGTTATTTTAGCCCCAAATTTTTTTTATCTTCACAAAGGTAACAGGAGAAAATGGACCCCCAAAATTTGTTGTACAATTTGTCCTGAGTAAGCTGATACCCCATATGTAAGAGAAAACCACTGTTTTGGCGCACGTCAGGGCTCGGAAGGGAAGGAGAGACGTTTTGGAATGCAGACTTTGAATGGTCTGCGGGCCTCATGTCGCGTTTGGAGAGCCCCTGATGTGCCTAAACAGTAGAAACCCCCCCCACAAGTGACCCTATATTGTAACTTATCTAGTATCTTCCTGGTATGTGAATGCTATAATGTGGTGGCATATACGGAAATTGTGTAGAGTGCAACAGGTTGGCATACGTGAGTTGTGTAGTGTACATCAGGTTGGCATACGTGAGTTGTGTAGTATACATCAGGTTGACATACGTGAGTTGTGTACGTCAGAAATGAATTTAATAGTCCATGAATGTGTGGTACAGTTTGAAGCATTCTTGTATACACAGGCTAGGTTTGCCGGGGGAGGTGTCGCATTGCCTGATGGTGTCCTTGGGTATCCCCATTTTATAACACAGTTGGCACCTTTTTTTCTGACATTCCTTTCTTTGAGGGACATCACCAACGAAATGTTGGCCTGGTACAAAACGATCACCTTCAGTTCCAGAAGTACTGGATCCTGCTCCTTCCGGACTGCCAAATATTAGGGGCTTAATCACTACCTCCTGGAACTGAAGGTTTGTACCAGTTTGGCCTACACATTGTGATAGCACGAAAGCCTTGTACATCGCCATCTGTACGATATGCGCGGCCAGCTTCTTGTACCACACCTTGGCTTTTCTCATGGCATTGTATGGCTGGAGGACTTGATCAGAGAGATCAACTCCCCCCATGTTCTTGCTGTACCCCAGTAAACAGTTTGGTTTGCTGACCTGTGTAGAGGTACCTCGAACAGTGGTGGGAGTGCTGCCATCACCATGTATGATGGTCAAGAAAAGAACATCTCTCTTGTCTTTGTACTTGATCACCAGCATGTTGTCACTACATCTGCTCTCTCCCTTCTGAGTAGCTGCCCAATTAGTGTCTTATGGAGGCCTTTCTGATTTTTGTGGACAGTACCGCAGGCTGCGTTAGCTCTCGCAACGAGGGACTTGAAGAGTGGGATGCTGATATAAACGTTATCTATGTAGAGGTGATTTCCATGATCTAGCAGTGGGTGCACCAAATCCCGCACAATGTTCCCACTCACTCCCAGGACAGGGGGCCGGTGGGGTCAAATTAGATTCCTGATTGGAGGAATCTGTGGCTCATAATCTTTAGGGGTCCATATGGGGTTAGTAACCGTGGGCAATGGATCATTTTCTGTCCTGGGTGGTGGTTTGGTAAGACTTGATGAAGAGGATAAGTAGGAAAAATAAAGGAAGGTGGGATACTTTCCCTCAGTGTCAGTGTCTGAGGCAAGGAAATGCGTATGACTCCTCTGCTTAATACTGCATTTGGGATGAGTGGGACCACAATTTTCTACATATGCGGTGTTTGTATGAGTACCACATTTTATTCAGGTGTGTGAGTGCTTGGTGTAATCTTTTTTATTTAGAAGAGAAAAAAATCGAGTCCTATCAACTACTCTAAATTATTTTTTAAATTCTTTTTACAAATAATTAAAAAAAGCAGCCGGAGATCGATCACTGATGTGTTGCTGATCAGTGCTTGACGGCTGTAAAACGGACGCACGGATGTGATTCTTATTTTCCGTGCTATGTGACTTTAACCTTAATTCAATTTAGTAAAAATACTGTTCTAGACGACGATTACTGTGGTATATTTTTACTGTCCCTAATCTTAATTTTTTTATTCTTTTTTTCACAAAAAAACCCTCAAAAACTCAACAACCGGAGGTTGATCACTGATGTGCGTCAGTGTTCAGCGCTCGACGGCATGCAAGGATCTGATTTTTTTTTCGCACTGACACTAACTCTACCTCAATTCAGTAAAAAATATGGTAGTAGATGACTATTACTATGGTATATTTTAACCGTCCCTAATCTACATGACTTTTTTCACAATAAAAAAAACAAAAAAAAAAAACCAACAACCAGAGGTTGACCACTGATGTGCAATTCAGTAAAAATACTGTTCTAGACGATTACTACAGTATATTGTTAGTGTCCCTAATCTAATCCTATCAAGTAATCTAAATTATTGTATTTTTTCACTCTTTACTATCTGACACTAACTCAATTCAGTAAAAAATACTGTAGTAGACGACGATTACTGCAGTATATTTTTACTGTCCCTAATCTAATTCTATCAAGTATTCTAAATTATTTTTTACTCAATTCTTTTTTTTACACAAAAAACCCTCAACAACTGGAGGTTGATCAGTGATGTTCGTCACTGACGAGCGCTCGACGTCTGTAGAACGCATGCACAAATGTTGTGCAAAAAGGGAATTTAAAAAATTGGGGGAAAAAACTCCTTGACAAAAGGGAGCACGGGTGCTAAACAGTGGGGTGCTTCTGTTCAGCGGTTGGCAGCTGTAGGACACATACATGGAGTGGTGTAAAAGAGTGGAGAGGAAGAAAAAATAGGGGGGAAAAATGTTGTGCTAAACAGCGAGCACAAATGCCGATAATTGATTTCCATCACTGATTAATGCTCAGCAGCTCAAGACGCACGCACGGAGGTGGCGCAAGGGAGGGGGTAGATAGACAGGGACCAAAAAAAGTGTAGAAAACAGCGAGTACAGACATTGATCAGTGATTTCCATCACTGATCAGCGCTCGGCGACTGCTGGATCCATGAAAAAGAAAAAAAAAATGCAAAAAATTGAGCGATCAAGTACTGACCAGCACCTGGTGGCAGAAGGGCAGGTTTTAGAGGGGCAAAAGGGGGAAAAATGGAGGAAATGAGAAAGAGGTAGATTGGGATAGATTAAAAAAGATCAGGGAAGGATCAGGAAATCTTTCTGCTTTCAGCAGCAGCAGCGGCAGCAGCAATAACAGTGATGGCACAGGCTTTGTAGCACTACAAGGCCCAGCATGGTGCACAGAATGACACAATGACTGTCTTGCACAAATCCGCAGCAAGAATTAGGAAGTACAAGGCAGTCAGATTTTGTCTGTGAGCTCTGATTCGTGTGATCAATGACAGAGCTGGCCCTGGTGACGCTGGCATTGCTAGCTTCTAGCCTACGATCGGTGCTCCTGCAACACCAATCATAGGCTACACATCAGTGTTTTAGGCAAACTGATTACCTTAAACACTGAAAATTCTGTGATTGGCTGTTCAGACGACTCCATGTGCCCTGCTACATGATTGACCAGACATATAGGCATATGGATGCGATCAGCGCAACTGCTATCGTGGTGCAGCATTTAAATCATACCCAAAACATCTAAGGTCGGTAAGTACCTGTCAGCCAAGATGTTCTGGATACGTGTAAGGTCGTGAAGGGATTAAAACAGTTCTCAGGTCGTAGAATTTAAAATGTAATTGATGATTCAGGAGAACTTGTAGCGGAATGTCTGCGTCTTCCTCTAGATCCTACCTCCTCTTCCACCTCCTCAGAATCTTGGAAGCACTAACCTATTTATAACCAGAGTCCCATGGACCCAGCTGCAAAATTTGGATCTGACCCCTACCTCCATGTTGGTCAGATATATGGGCCCTTGTAGCATTCTAGATCCTATAAAAACATATCTGTTCAGTAATGGAGAGGCGCCTATAAGACGCCCCATTACTAACCCCATAGTTATATTGTAAAAAAGACACAGCCAGAATAAAATCCATTAATTAAAATAATGACACAGACTCCTTAATTTGAACTAAAAATAAAAAAGCAGTTATACTCACCTTTACACCTATTCAAGTGAAGCCCATGTCACCTGTAAAAAAAAACAGAAAATAATAAACAACCATAATACTCACCTTAAGGCTATGTGCACACGTAGTCTGGGTCCACTGCGGATTTTTCCGCAGCGGATTCCAGCAGATTTGATAAATTCGCAGCGGAAAACCGCTGCGGATTTACCGCGGTTTTCCTGCGGTTTCCACTGCGGATTTACAACTGCGGTTTTCCATAAGGGCAGTTGTAAATCCGCTGCAGAAAACGCACAAAAGAAGTGGCATGCTGCGGATTGTAAACCGCTGCGTTTCCGCACGTTTTTTTCCGCAGCATGTGCACAGCGTTTTTTTTCCCCCATATGTTTACATTGAACTGTAAACGCAGGGGAAACTGCTGCGGATCCGCAGCTGCGGGACCGCTGCTGATCTGCAGCAAAATCCGCATCGTGTGCACATAGCCTTACGCCTAATCCACCGATGCCCATGTCTCCTGGAAAAGAAGAAAAATAATAAACAGCCATATCCCTCACCTGTAAGACATGAAGATAACTCGTACTGTCCCACAGCGATCTGGATGATTTGGATAGCGGCCACATTAGTGATGTGACCGCTATCCCCGCCAGCCGGCTCACACTGAGGCCTATTTCACACGTCAGTGTCTCCGGTATGTGAGTTTCCTCACGTACCGGAGACACTGACACACGTAGACACATAAAAATCAATGCATCTGTGCAGATGTCATTGATTTTTTGCGGACCGTGTCTCCGTGTGCCAAACACGGAGACATGTCAGTGTTCGTGGGAGCGCACGTATTACACGGACCCATTAAAGCGAGGAGTAGCGTTGCATTAGCGGAACTCCTTGCTGCAAAATGTTTTAACCCCTTCAGAAGGATTTACATAGTTGGACTTTACAGATCTGCGGAAGGTAAGTATATTGTTGGTTTATTATGTTTTTTCTTTTACAGAACGAGGGTCTTCAGTGATTGGATTGGGCGTTAAATAAAATATTACAACAACCTTTGATTTTATTTCATTAAAATAATTTTTAATAATGTGTGTGTTTTTTTTTAACCCTTTCATTCAATTGGATTAATAATGGATAGGTGTCATAATTGACGCCTCTCCATTATTAATTAGGCTTAATGTCACCTTACAATAGCAAGGTGACATTAACCCTTCATTACCCCATATCCCACCGCTACACGGGAATGGGAAGAGAGTGGCCAAGTGCCAGAATAGGCGCATCTTCCAGATGTGCCTTTTCTGGGGTGGCTGGGGGCAGATGTTTTTAGCCAGGGGGGGGGCAATAACCGTGGACCCTCTCCAGTCTATTAATATCTGCCCTCAGTCACTGGCTTTACTACTCTGGTGGAGAAAATTGCGCGGGAGCCCACGCCAATTTTTTCCGCCATTTAACCCTTAAATATAATAGCTAGAACGCCCAAATTTTGCATAGACACACTACTGACATTAGTAGTGTGGAATATGCAAAAAAAATGGTGATATGAGATGGTTTACTGTATGTAAACCAAGTCTCAAATCATGTCGGGTTTAGGAAGGAGAAAGCAAAAGCCGGTAAATGAATTACCAGCTTTTAAGCTGTCTCACGCTGCATTAAATATAAATATATATATATAGGTGTCTCCCTGACATATATATATATGTATATATACCTATTCTATGTGTATATATCTACTCTCATCTAACCTTTCACTGTGATTTTACTGTACTCTGCGTTGAATTACCGGCTTTTCAAAGGAGACCCGTGCGTAAAAATCGGACAGCAATACGGATGTCATACGGATGTTGCGATAAAAAAATCGCATGACACTCGCATGACACTCGCATGGCACTCGCAGACGTTACATCAGTTTTTTCGGTCTGTAAATCGGACCGTTTTTTTCTCACACAAGTGGAGATGAGCCCTTAAAGTAATAAATAATGAAATAAAATGCAAAATAAACCTTGGCTAAATGATAAAGAATTCATTATGATAGATCCAGAATCTTCGCTGGGCTTTGGAACTTTTGTTCTTTTTGGCTGATGCGCTAGAAATTGATGGATTTATTGATGGATGTGTTTGATTTTTCTCTAGCAAGGTGCTGGTGTGGACGAACTCTGAGCTGCATTTTTGCATCTGTTCCTGATGGAGTTAATAAATTACTAATGGTATTTGCAGTCAGTTTGAGTCACATGGAAATCAATGGCATCCTTCAACGGTTCTGTCATTTATTCAACTAGGGTCAATAAATTGTTAAAGGGGTTTTCTGATTAGGGAAACTCATTTTCAAATTGCCTGGTATGCAGTTCTCAGTTCTCAGGGGATCCCGCAGAGTAGCTGTGTTTCTGTAGGGTCCAAGATATCTATACAGTACACAGACATACTGTTATTTTTCACGAGAAGAGTGTAATACTTTATTTCTCCTGCGGTGGCACTGCAGGGAGATCCCAGTGATCACAACCGATCCTTGGGAATCCCAACTATGGGACAAGCTGTGATCAGCGGCAGTATATGATCGGAGAAAGAACCCTTCTATCAGAAAGACACGATCCGAAGAAGATGAAGAAAATGTGAAGTCCATCAGACTCTGTGGCAGTCTGCATTCTGCTGATCGATCTGCTATGTGCGCACGTCAGGATTTCTTGCAGAAATTTCCTGAGCAAAACCGAATATTTTCTGCAAGAAATCCGCATGTGTTTTTTTCACATTTTTTGCGCTTTTTTTTTCCAGATTTTTTTGCATTTTTTTCCCGGAGATTTCCCAATGCAATTATATAGTGGGAAGTCCGCAAAAAATCTGCAAAATTAATGAACATGCTGCGTTTTTTTACCCCGATGCGTTTTTTTTTCGCGGAAAAAAGCACAACATGTGCACAAAAATTGCGGAATGCATTCTAAATGATGAGATACATATGTATGCGTTTTTATAGCTAAAAAAAACGCGAAAAATCCGCAACGTGTGCACACAGCCTCAGACAAGCCCAGTCGTTCATCATTCCATTGCATTCCCCTTTGAATATCCATGGTGTATTTGCCATATGTTATCGCTTGCTGCTTCCAGGTTTGCTGTCTCCAGCGCTTTCCTCCTTCATGAGATAATGTCAGCAGACTGATGAGAAGAAAATAGACTCCGCCGTCATCAGAGAGGATCTGCTTCCTTGGATTTCTGCCCTTTAAGCAAGTGATTGATGACAAGCAGGAGGAAACAGTAATAAACCCAATGTGAAAAATGTAACCGTATCTGCCATGCCAAGGGGTGATTAAATATGTAAAACAATGGAGAAGCCATGGGGAAGGGCAGAGGAAGAGAGGAAGTGTCCAGATCTGGTGCCAACGAAGATCAAAATACCCCTGTGCCACATAAACAAGTACCAGTATTATAATTGTCACAATGTAGGTGGGGGCCTAAATGAAGCTCAAGATCTATCTATCTATCTATTATCTATCTATCTATCTATCTATCTATCTATCATCTATCTATGATCTATCTATCCATCTATCTATCAATCATCTATCTATTATCTATCTATATCTATCTATCATCTATCCATCTATCTATCAATCATCTATCTATATCTATCATCTATCTATCATCTATCTATCTATCTATCATCTATCCATCTATCTATCATCTATCCATCTATCTATCATCTATCTATCTATTATCTATCTATCTATCTATCTATATCTATTATCTATCTATCATCTATCTATTATCTATCTATCTATCTATCTATCTATCTTCAATCTATCTATTATCTATCTATATCTATCTATCATCTATCCAGCTATCTATCTATCAATCATCTATCTATCTATATCTATATATCATCTATCTATCATCTATCTATCTATCTATCTATCTATCTATCTCTATCTATCTATTATCTATCTATATCTATCTATCATCTATCCATCTATCTATCTATCTATCTATCATCTATCTATCTATTATCTATCTATCTATCTATCTTCTATCTATCTATTATCTATCTATTATCTATCTATATCTATCTATCATCTATCCATCTATCTATCTATCTATCTATCAATCATCTATCTATCTATATCTATATATCATCTATCTATCATCTATCTATCTATCTATCTCTATCTATTATCTATCTATATCTATCTATCTATCTATCTATCTATCTATCTATCTATCTCTATCTATTATCTATCTATATCTATCTATCATCTATCCATCTACCTATCTATCATCTATCTATCTATCTATCTATCTATCTATCTATCTATCTATCTATCTATCTATCTATCTATCTATCTCTATCTATCATCTATCTATCTATTGCAGCGCCCCAGAGTCCTGGTCGTTGCAGTAATGTTATTCTTCCACCAGGGGAGAGTGATGTTACATCTGAAGGCAATGAAGGAGATCTTCTGTCCAGGTATCACAACCACAAAACACACTTCACACTCCAGTCCGCCAGGAGGAGCCATGCTTCTCTCTATTAGGGCACTCCTCACACTTAGGTAAAACTAATGGGTTGGTTAGGAAGTTAGACAGAAGCTGACTGGAGGGAGAAGGAGATAGTCAGTGAGTCCCGACCGAGTTTGGCAGAGGCTGGTTGGAGTGGGTTCCAGCCAGCTCCAGACTGCGGCCTGCGGAAGACGAGGGTACACGGAGCTGCGCCTGCATCCCATGCGGCAGCATCCCACGAAAGAGACATTGAAAGGAATTGTGTTGCTGTGAGTGAGAAACGAAGTCATAGCAAAAGGAGAGGAACATCAGAGGGAGACCAGCTAGAAGCAAGCTGCCTCCTTCTGAAGCGCAGTACCGGTAGCCAGAACACCGAGGGAGTAAGGATCTCTATGCTTTACTTCAGAGACTGGCAGGACAGTTGATTCCACGTTGGCTGCCCGACCATATACTCAGGAGTCACGGTGGCAACTTGTGGAGGCCAGGGCGTCTCTAGGGTGCCTATAAAAATCCTCAGGCCACCAGTCATACGGGTTTGTCCTATCCGTCAGTGGGACAGAGAGGAAGAGACTTAACATCTACAATAGTTGTGAGGACTTTACCGAGTTGCTCAGCAGGGAGGGACAACAACGCCCAGGCGCTAGAGGAAGGCTACTGAATTCCACCTGGATAAGGGGACTCTGGATTTGCCTTCAGACTGGCTGGACTCTGCCTACCCTGTGGTCCCTACCCTGGACTGTGGATGCTGAAGCCTTCAGTAATGGTAAAGAGACTGCAACCTTGTGTCCTCGTTCTTCACTGCGCCTCTCACCATCCACCATCTACACTCTGGGAAGCCCTGGGGACACACTTCACCTGTGGGAAGGTATACCATCTAGCTACCATAACATCACCCCAGCGGACCCCTAAGCAGCGTCGGTCACCCTGACTGAATACCAGAGGTGGCGTCATGAACATTATTCCTTTAAAGACCTTTCCCCACAACATCAACGGACCACCCGAGGGCCACGGACCGGGTCAGCCACCGAGACATCCCCACTGAGAACCGAAGGGGCCCGGCTCCGAGTACCCCATTGCCCTACACGGGGGGCGCTCCACTATCATCTATCTATCTATTATCTATCTATTATCTATCTATCATTTATCTATCTATTATCTATCTATGTATCATTTATCTATCTATCATCTCTCTATCATCTATCTATCCATCATCTATCTATCTATCTATCTATCTATCTATCTATCTATCTATCTATCTATCTATCTATTATCTATCTATCTATTATCTATCATCTATCTATCTATCTATCTATCTATCTATCATTTATCTATCTATCATCTATCTATCTACACGATGTGGTGCAGGCCACTGAGTACCCAGCACTGCTTACGTGGAGCAGAGAAGTCAAGATGAAGTAGCAATCCTCAAAATAAATATCAGCCCAGTAACGAACCTTGCCACATAAGCTTCCTTACACTGGCATGTCAGATATGTCACTCTCCACAAGGAGAAACGTTACCCCTTAGAACACAGTCAAGAGTCTCTCACCCCGCCAAATCAGATCTCATACTTTGCACTAACGAGTGGCAACATCCCAAAACACGTGTCTGCAAATTAAGATTCTGGTTTGGCTTTTATCCTATTCCTAAGTCATGGGGCAAGTCTTGTTAAAGAGTTTATATTGACCTTTAGGATTGCTGCTTCCAATAGATGACAGTAGACTTAAAGCCTTTTCTTCTTTGAAGAGGCAATTTGCATAGATTCTATAAAGACATGCGTGTTTGCCCCCCCTCCCCCCCCCCATGTAATAATGGCTCCTCTCCTGGCAGCTTCCTGTAATAATCTTCACCATTCTGACCACTTCCTGTAATAATATCCCCATCCTGGACCCATTTTCAGGAATAATGCCCCCAACCTGGGCTATTGCAGTAATAATGTCCCCATCCTGGTACAATACCTATCAACCTGAGTCTCTTCCTGATATAATGCCCCCGTTCTGGGCCCTTTCTTGATATAATGCCCCCCATGCTGGGCCCCTTCCTGGTATAATGACCCTTTTCCTGGGCCCCTTCCTTGTATAATGCCTCTAATCCTGGGCCTCTTCTGGGTGTAATGCCCCCCATCCTGGCCCTGCCTGGTATAATGTTCCCCATCATCATCAGTACATGGTATAATGTAACAATATCACATCATTATATGTCATCCTGGGGTGAAGAATCATGAATGATGGCTGCAGCCTGTGAGGGTATGATAGGAGTTGTAGTCTCACAGCTTGGATAGCACTGTATAATGGATCACAATTTCCTGGCCTCGTTACATTTACACATTTCCAGCAGAATTTTCTAACATGAAATGAAATACACAGATGGAAACCACAGAGCGCACATGCTGCACGCTCCCCGCACCTGACTACATTACATCTATCGATCCCACATATTTAACTAGAACATGGACGATTATTGATGTTTCCACAATTACGGTTCCATTAATGAAAGACACAAGGTCAGGAATGGTAGCAGATCATCGATTAGAATATAAAACTATCCTAAGAGGCACAGTGGGAATAGACTGGTAAATATCATAAAGACGAGATGTTCATTTTTTTTTATTTTTCATTTTTTGTGTGCATTTTAGAAAAAGTAACATGTAAATGTGTGGAAATGGTATAATTACTGACCTCTAGGGATCTAACCCCTTGGTCCCCCCCCGTAGATCCTGAGAAAATATTCAGAAAAATTCCCACGCTCGAGTTCATCTGAGGTTATACCAACAGGGGGCGCAGCACCGGAAGTCTAGGTAGCTACGTTCCCCTTCTTCCCATTCATTCCCCAGTTTTTACAGGCAGGGGCGGCTGCATTAGCAGAGCTCCTGGCTGTAAAATTATTTAACCCCTTCAGATGGATTTACATCGTGGGACGTGACTGAGCGCCGGAAAGGTATGGGATATTGTTGTTTTTTTTATTTTTCCTTTTTTACAGAACGAGGGTCGTCATTTGGATTAAGAGTATAATAAACTATTAAAACTCCATGTCTTTATTTCAATAAAATACTTTATTCCTAATGTATGTGTTTTATTAACCATTTACTACTATTGGATTAATAATGGATAGGTGTCATAATTGACGTCTCTCCATTATTAACCAGTCTTAATGTCACCTTACAATAGCAAGGTGACATTAACCCTTCATTACCCCATATCCCACCGCTACACGGGAATGGGAAGAGAGTGGCTAAGTGCCAGAATAGGCGCATCTTCCAGATGTGCCTTTTCTGGGGTGGCTGGGGGCAGATGTTTTTAGCCGGGGGGGGGGGGCAATAACTGTGGATCCTCTCCAGGCTATTAATATCTGCCCTCAGTCACTGGCTTTACTACTCTGGCGGGGAAAACTGCCCACGCCAGTTTTTTCCGCGATATAACCCTTTATTTTAACAGCTAGAGCCCCCAAATTGTGCACACACACACTACTAACATTAGTAGTGAGGAATATGTAAAAATATAACGGATATGAAATGGTTTACTGTATGTAAACCATGTCTCATATCATGTCGGGTTTGGGAAGGAGATAGGAAAAGCTGGTAATTGAATTACCGGCTTTTCTGTAATCTAGCGCTGTATGAAATATAAATATATATATATCTCACTGACATATATATCTACTATATAATTGTCTAAGGGTCACTTCTGTCTTTCTGTCTGTCTGTAACGGAAATCCCAAATCGCTGATTGGTCGCGGCAAAACAGCCACGACCAATCAACGAGGGGCACAGTCCGGCGGCAAAATGGCAGCTCATTACTCCCCGCAGTCAGCGCCCGCTCCATACTCCCCGCAGTCAGTGCTCACACAGGGTTACTGGCAGCGTTAGCGTACCGCGTTATGCCGCGGTGTAACACACTCCGTTAATGCTGCTATTAACCCTGTGTGACCAACTTTTTCTATTGACGCTGCCTATGCAGCATCAATAGTAAAAAGATCTAATGTTAAAAATAATAATAATAATAATAAAAAAAAATAGTTATATACTCACCGTCCATCGGCCCCTCGGATCCAGAACAGGCTTTGACGCTCCGGTGACCGCTCTATGCATTGCGATCTCACGAGATGATGACGTAGTGGTCTCGCGAGAACACTGTTATCATCTCGCGAGACCACAATGCACTCTTGGGACCGGAGCGCACGAGGAGCATCGGTAAACACTTCGCCTGGATCCGGGGGCCAACGGAAGGTGAGTATATAACTATTTTTTATTTTAATTCTTTTTTTTAACAGGGATATGATGCCCCCATTGCTATATACTACGTGGGCTGTGCAATAATAATAATAATAATAATTTTTATTTATATAGCGCCAACAAATTCCGCAGCACTTTACAATTAAGCGGGGACATGTACAGACAATAAATTCAGTACAAGTTAAGATAATTTAAACAGTGACATTAGGGGTGAGGTCCCTGCCCGAAAAGCTTACAATCTACAATATACTATGTGGGCTGTGCAATATACTACGTGTCTGTGCTATATGCTACGTAGGCTGTGCAATATACTACGAGGGCTGTGCAATATACTACGAGGGCTGTGCAATATCCTACGTGGCTGTGCAATATCCTACGTGGCTATGCAATATCCTGTTATGGCTGGCAATCAGGCAACACAGCGTGCAGTAATCAGCGCACATACAGAGATCTGGCAATAACCAAAAACAATAGGACGAGCTCTGAGACGTGGAATCTCTGTAGACTGCAGTACCTGATCTATCCTCACACAACTATAAGCAGCAGTGGATTGCGCCTAACAACTACCTATGCAACTCGGCACTGCCTGAGGAGCTGACTAGCCTGAAGATAGAAATACAAGCCTGACTTACCTCAGAGAAATACCCCAAAGGAATAGGCAGCCCCCCACATATAATGACTGTTAGCAAGATGAAAAGACAAACGTAGGAATGAAATAGATTCAGCAAAGTGAGGCCCGATATTCTAGACAGAGCGAGGATAGCAAAGAGAACTATGCAGTCTACAAAAAACCCTAAAACGAAAACCACGCAAAGGGGCAAAAAGACCCACCGTGCCGAACTAACAGCACGGCGGTGCACCCCTCTGCTTCTCAGAGCTTCCAGCAAAAGACAATAGCAAGCTGGACAGAAAAAAAAACAGAAAACAAACTAGAAGCACTTATCTAGCAGAGCAGCAGGCCCAAGGAAAGATGCAGTAGCTCAGATCCAACACTGGAACATTGACAAGGAGCAAGGAAGACAGACTCAGGTGGAGCTAAATAGCAAGGCAGCCAACGAGCTCACCAAAACACCTGAGGGAGGAAGCCCAGAGACTGCAATACCACTTGTGACCACAGAAGTGAACTCAGCCACAGAATTCACAACAGTACCCCCCCCTTGAGGAGGGGTCACCGAACCCTCACCAGAACCCCCAGGCCGACCAGGATGAGCCACATGAAAGGCACGAACAAGATCTGGGGCATGGACATCAGAGGCAAAAACCCAGGAATTATCTTCCTGAGCATAACCCTTCCATTTGACCAGATACTGGAGTTTCCGTCTAGAGACACGAGAATCCAAAATCTTCTCCACAATATACTCCAATTCCCCCTCCACCAAAACAGGGGCAGGAGGCTCCACAGATGGAACCATAGGTGCCACGTATCTCCTCAACAACGACCTATGGAATACATTATGTATGGAAAAGGAGTCTGGGAGGGTCAGACGAAAAGACACCGGATTGAGAATCTCAGAAATCCTATACGGACCAATAAAACGAGGTTTAAATTTAGGAGAGGAAACCTTCATAGGAATATGACGAGAAGATAACCAAACCAAATCCCCAACACGAAGTCGGGGTCCCACACGGCGTCTGCGATTAGCGAAAAGCTGAGCCTTCTCCTGGGACAAGGTCAAATTGTCCACTACCTGAGTCCAGATCTGCTGCAACCTGTCCACCACAGAATCCACACCAGGACAGTCCGAAGACTCAACCTGTCCTGAAGAGAAACGAGGATGGAACCCAGAATTGCAGAAAAATGGAGAGACCAAGGTAGCCGAGCTGGCCCGATTATTAAGGGCGAACTCAGCCAACGGCAAAAATGACACCCAATCATCCTGGTCAGCGGAAACAAAACATCTCAGATATGTTTCCAAGGTCTGATTGGTTCGTTCGGTCTGGCCATTAGTCTGAGGATGGAAGGCCGAGGAGAAAGATAGGTCAATGCCCATCCTACCACAAAAGGCTCGCCAGAACCTCGAGACAAACTGGGAACCTCTGTCAGAAACAATATTCTCAGGAATGCCATGTAAACGAACCACATGCTGGAAGAACAAAGGCACCAAATCAGAGGAGGAAGGCAATTTAACCAAGGGCACCAGATGGACCATTTTAGAAAAGCGATCACAGACCACCCAAATGACCGACATTTTTTGAGAAACGGGAAGGTCAGAAATGAAATCCATCGAAATATGTGTCCAAGGCCTCTTCGGGACCGGCAAGGGCAAAAGCAACCCACTGGCACGTGAACAGCAGGGCTTAGCCCTAGCACAAATTCCACAGGACTGCACAAAAGCACGCACATCCCGTGACAGAGATGGCCACCAGAAGGATCTAGCAACCAACTCCCTGGTACCAAAGATTCCTGGATGACCGGCCAGCACCGAACAATGAAGTTCAGAGATAACTTTACTAGTCCACCTATCAGGGACGAACAGTTTCTCGGCCGGACAACGATCAGGTTTATTAGCCTGAAATTTCTGCAACACTCTCCGCAAATCAGGGGAGATGGCAGACACAATGACTCCTTCCTTGAGGATACTCGCCGGCTCAGATAACCCCGGAGAGTCGGGCACAAAACTCCTAGACAGAGCATCCGCCTTCACATTTTTAGAGCCCGGAAGGTATGAAATCACAAAATCAAAACGAGCAAAAAATAACGACCAACGGGCCTGTCTAGGATTCAAGCGCTTGGCAGACTCGAGATAAGTCAAGTTCTTATGATCAGTCAATACCACCACGCGATGCTTAGCACCCTCAAGCCAATGACGCCACTCCTCGAATGCCCACTTCATGGCCAGCAACTCTCGGTTGCCCACATCATAATTACGCTCAGCAGCAGAAAATTTCCTGGAAAAGAAAGCACATGGTTTGAACACTGAGCAACCAGAACCTCTCTGTGACAAAACCGCCCCAGCACCAATCTCAGAAGCATCAACCTCGACCTGGAACGGAAGAGAAACATCAGGTTGACACAACACAGGGGCACAGCAAAAACGACGCTTCAACTCCTGAAAAGCTTCCACGGCAGCAGAAGACCAATTAACCAAATCAGCACCCTTCTTGGTCAAATCGGTCAATGGTCTGGCAATGCTAGAAAAATTACAGATGAAGCGACGATAAAAATTAGCAAAGCCCAGGAATTTCTGCAGACTTTTTAGAGATGTCGGCTGAGTCCAATCCTGGATGGCCTGAACCTTAACCGGATCCATCTCGATAGTAGAAGGGGAAAAGATGAACCCCAAAAATGAAACTTTCTGCACACCGAAGAGACACTTTGATCCCTTCACGAACAAGGAATTAGCACGCAGTACCTGGAAAACCATTCTGACTTGCTTCACATGAGACTCCCAATCATCTGAGAAGATCAAAATGTCATCCAAGTAAACAATCAAGAATTTATCCAGATACTCACGGAAAATGTCATGCATAAAAGACTGAAAAACAGATGGAGCATTGGCAAGTCCGAACGGCATCACCAGATACTCAAAATGACCCTCGGGCGTATTAAATGCCGTTTTCCATTCATCTCCCTGCCTGATTCTCACCAGATTATACGCACCACGAAGATCAATCTTAGTAAACCAACTAGCCCCCTTAATCCGAGCAAACAAGTCAGAAATCAATGGCAAGGGATACTGAAACTTAACAGTGATCTTATTAAGAAGGCGGTAATCAATACACGGTCTTAGCGAACCATCCTTCTTGGCTACAAAAAAGAACCCTGCTCCCAATGGTGACGACGATGGGCGAATATGTCCCTTCTCCAGGGACTCCTTCACATAACTGCGCATAGCGGTGTGTTCAGGTACGGACAAATTAAATAAACGACCCTTAGGGAATTTACTACCAGGAATCAAATCGATAGCACAATCACAATTCCTATGCGGAGGTAGGGCATCAGACCTGGACTCTTCAAATACATCCTGAAAGTCCAACAAGAACTCTGGGATGTCAGAAGGAATGGATGACGAAATAGACAAAAATGGAACATCACCATGTACTCCCTGACAACCCCAGCTGGTTACCGACATAGAGTTCCAATCCAATACTGGATTATGGGTTTGTAGCCATGGCAACCCCAACACGACCACATCATGCAAATTATGCAGTACCAGAAAGCGAATAACTTCCTGATGTGCAGGAGCCATGCACATGGTCAGCTGGGCCCAGTACTGAGGCTTATTCTTGGCCAAAGGTGTAGCATCAATTCCTCTCAACGGAATAGGACACCGCAAAGGCTCCAAGAAAAATCCACAACGTTTAGCATAATCCAAATCCATCAGATTCAGGGCAGCGCCTGAATCCACAAACGCCATGACAGAATACGATGACAAAGAGCACATTAAGGTAATGGACAAAAGGAATTTGGACTGTACAGTACCAATAACGGCAGAGCTATCGAACCGCCTAGTGCGTTTAGGACAATTAGAAATAGCATGAGTAGAATCACCACAATAGAAACACAGTCTGTTCAGACGTCTGTGTTCTTGCCGTTCTACTTTAGTCATAGTCCTGTCGCACTGCATAGGCTCAGGTTTACTCTCAGGCAGTACCGCCAGATGGTGCACAGATTTACGCTCGCGCAAGCGACGACCGATCTGAATGGCCAAGGACATAGACTCATTCAAACCAGCAGGCATAGGAAATCCCACCATTACATCCTTAAGAGCTTCAGAGAGACCCTTTCTGAACAAAGCCGCTAGTGCAGATTCATTCCACAGAGTGAGTACTGACCATTTCCTAAATTTCTGACAATATACTTCTACATCATCCTGACCCTGGCATAAAGCCAGCAGATTTTGCTCAGCCTGATCCACTGAATTAGGCTCATCGTAAAGCAATCCGAGCGCCAGGAAAAATGCATCAACATTACTCAATGCAGAATCTCCTGGTGCAAGAGAAAACGCCCAGTCCTGTGGGTCGCCGCGCAAAAAAGAAATAATAATCAAAACCTGTTGAATAGGATTACCAGAAGAATGAGGTTTCAAGGCCAAAAATAGCTTACAATTATTTCTGAAGCTCAGGAACTTAGTTCTGTCACCAAAAAACAAATCAGGAATCGGAATTCTTGGTTCTAGCATCGATTTCTGATCAATAGTATCTTGAATCTTTTGTACATTTACAACGAGATTATCCATTGAGGAGCACAGAGCCTGAATATCCATGTCCACAGCTGTGTCCTGAAGCACTCTAATGTCTAGGGGAAAAAAAAGACTGAAGACAGAGCTAAGAAAAAAAAATGATGTCAGGATTTCTTTTTTCCCTCTATTGGGAATCATTGGTGTGGCTCCTTGTACTGTTATGGCTGGCAATCAGGCAACACAGCGTGCAGTAATCAGCGCACATACAGAGATCTGGCAATAACCAAAAACAATAGGACGAGCTCTGAGACGTGGAATCTCTGTAGACTGCAGTACCTGATCTATCCTCACACAACTATAAGCAGCAGTGGATTGCGTCTAACAACTACCTATGCAACTCGGCACTGCCTGAGGAGCTGACTAGCCTGAAGATAGAAATACAAGCCTGACTTACCTCAGAGAAATACCCCAAAGGAATAGGCAGCCCCCCACATATAATGACTGTTAGCAAGATGAAAAGACAAACGTAGGAATGAAATAGATTCAGCAAAGTGAGGCCCGATATTCTAGACAGAGCGAGGATAGCAAAGAGAACTATGCAGTCTACAAAAAACCCTAAAACGAAAACCACGCAAAGGGGCAAAAAGACCCACCGTGCCGAACTAACAGCACGGCGGTGCACCCCTCTGCTTCTCAGAGCTTCCAGCAAAAGACAATAGCAAGCTGGACAGAAAAAAAAACAGAAAACAAACTAGAAGCACTTATCTAGCAGAGCAGCAGGCCCAAGGAAAGATGCAGTAGCTCAGATCCAACACTGGAACATTGACAAGGAGCAAGGAAGACAGACTCAGGTGGAGCTAAATAGCAAGGCAGCCAACGAGCTCACCAAAACACCTGAGGGAGGAAGCCCAGAGACTGCAATACCACTTGTGACCACAGAAGTGAACTCAGCCACAGAATTCACAACAATATCCTACGTGGCTGTGTTATATACTACGTGGGTTGTGCTATATACTACATGGCTGTGTTATACACTACATGGGCTGTTATATACTACGTGGGCTGTGCTATATACTACGTGGGCTGTGCTATATACTACGTGGGCTGTGTTATACACTACGTGGGCTGTTATATACTACGTGGGCTGTGTTATATACTGCGTGCGTGGGCTGTTATATACTACGTGAGCTGTGTTATATGCTATGTGGGATGTTATACACTCCATGGGCTGTGCTGTATACTCTGTGGACTGTGTTATATACTACGTGGCTGTGCTATATACTTCATGGGTTGTGCTATATACTCCGTGGGCTGTGCTATATACTATGTGGCTGTGCTATATATTACGTGGCTGTGCAATATACTACGTGGCTGTGCAATATACTACGTGGCTGTGCAATATACTACGTGGCTGTGCTATGTACTACTTGGCTGTGCTATTTACTACGTGGGCTGTTATATACTACATGTCTGTGCTATATACTCCGTGGGCTGTGCTATATACTACATGGCTGTGCTATATACTACGTGGCTGTGCTATATACTACGTAGATGTGCTATGTACTAAGTGGCCGGCCACGAACAATCAGCGATAGGCGCAGTCCGGCCGCGAATTGGGGCGGGATTTGAACCACGCTTTGCTAATTGGTTGCGGTTGGCCGAATCCTGAGTATTCAATGTATTATTCTAAAATCTTCATAAATAAACTACATACATATTCTAGAATACCCGATGCATTAGAATCGGGCTACCATCTAGTATATATATATATACCTATTCTATGTGTAGACATTTATTCTACCTATTCTATTCTATTATGTCAGTGTGATTTTACGGTACACCGCACTGAATTGCCGGCTTTTCTATAGAACACCGCTGCGTATTTCTCGCAAGTCACACTGTTGGTCCGTGTGTAATCCGTATTTTTCTGGACCCCATAGACTGCGCCTCTCATACGTCCGTAAAACTCTCCAGTGTGACCCCGGCCTTAGACTTATAAACCTGGAGGTACCAGCCCGTAATCTAATGTATATTAGGTGCTTGGGTGGTGTTTTTTTTTTGGCATATGTGGGGAATACACAAAATGGGGGGTGAAAGTTACAAAGCCACATCCATTTTTCAGACTAGCTTAAAGTGGTATTTCCATCTCCAAATTCCTATCCCAATGTCTAGTTGGTGTGATAATAATCTATATACATAATTGTCTAAGGGTCACTTCCGTCTGTCTGTCCTTCTGTCACGGTTATTCGTTCGCTGATTGGTCTCGGCAGCTGCCTGTCATGGCTGCCGCGACCAATCAGCGACGGCCACAGTCCGATTAGTCCCTCCCCTACTCCCCTACTCCCCTGCAATCACTGCCCGGCGCCCACTCCGTAATCCCCACCGCTCACACAGGGTTAATGGCAGCGGTAATGGCCCGCGGTGTAACGCACTCCGTTACAGCTGCTATTAACCCTGTGTGTCCCCAACTATTTACTATTGATGCTGCCTATGCGGCATCAATAGCAAAAATAGGTCATGTTAAAAATAATAAAAAAAACCCTGCTATACTCACCCTCCGCCGCCTTTCTCTCTCCTCGCCACGGTCCCGGGACCGCTCCATTGCAAGCGGCAGCTTTCGGTCCCGCCCCAGGGCTGGTGTGCGGCAAGGACCTGCCGTGACGTCACGGTCATGTGACCGCAACGTCATCATAGGTCCTGCTCACACCAGCCCTGGGACCGCAATGGAACTCGGCTTCAAGAAAATGGCTGGCCGCCGCGATGTCTATATGCGCACGCGTGGCATCCCGCGGCCATTTTCCTGAAGCCCCGGGAAGCCGAGCACTACCATTTGCGCACACGCGACCTCCGGAAGATGGCTGCCGCCAGCAATAATCCGTGGAATAGCGCAGATCGCGCTCTTTTTCTTCATGGGGCCCTCGGATCGGAAGGTATGTTTATTTTTTATTTTTTAACCGGTGACATACGTGGCTGGGCAATATACAACGTGGCTCTGTGCTGTATACTACGTGGCTGGGCAAAATACTATGTGGCTGGGCAATATACTACGTGGCTCTGTGCTGTATACTACGTGGCTGGGCAATATACTACGTGGCTGGGCAATATACTATGTGGCTGCGCAATATACTACGTCACTAGGCAATATACTACGTGACTGGGCAATATACTACGTGACTGGGCAATATACTACATGACTGGGCAATATACTACGCCACTGGGCAATATACTACGTGGCTACGTGGACATGCATATTCTAGAATACCCAATGCGTTAGAATCGGGCAACCATCTAGTAATAATAATAATAATAATATTAGCAAATACCTCCAATTAGAAATGTAGTATAGTTATACTAATTAGCTATGTCAATTAACCCATGTGCAGGGTATTGCAGTAGTATAAGTATCCATGATTACCACCATTCATACAGTGACAGATAATTAGAAAGTTCTTAGTGATTGTATCATGGATTCCTAAGCTACTGCAATGCCCTGCATTTGAAGTAAGCAATATAGATAATAATAAGAACTATACAATTCTAATTTTAGGTATTTGATAATATTATTATTATTATTACAACTACAACATATTGGGATAGGATCTTGAAGATGGGAATACCTCTTTAAGGGGCTTCTCCAGCTACATCTGGATAATTGGCATGAATTCAGAACCACATCCGTCTCACCATAAGGTAACATTGTGCACTAAATGTACTAAAGAAGGCAAATAAAATGAATACTGTATCAGCAGTTTACTGATGGTTTCCCAGGAAACTGATGAATGAACTTGCATTTGTTTCACAAAAAAAAAAAAAATATATACTACCTGTCGGTCTGTCAGCCCCCTGAGCAAGCCCGCGTGAAACGCGCGTTGGGGCTGCAGGTTACTTCAAGTTTTCGCACAGGGCACGATGGGAGAGGTAGCATTCTTTTATGTATACCTTGACTTTTCTTCCTAATACTTTTATATGCTGCAATCTCTTTCTGATAATTACATTGTCTAATGATTGTCATTTGCACTAACTGCAATATCATGGTATAAATACATTTAAACACTGGGGAGTCTTTACTACAAACATATGGTGGTTTTTTTTAATATGGTGTTCCAGGACTTATACATTTTGACCTCCTAAACTTTTATCTGTCATTGTCCAGGTAAAAAAAAAAACATGTTGTTGGCCCCAACTGTTATTATATGTCTATCTTATTTCTCATACCTGCTATAATATTGTGAATTTGCAGTTTTTGGACACCGTGTGCCATCGTCTTTAACTGTCTTTTCTATAAGTATTTATTATGCCAGTCATTGTTATTATTTTTTTTTTTGTAATAAAATTTTTGCCTAATTTTTAAGTACTATACTTTGGATTTTTGGAGTCTCCCATAGAATACATGCCCATTATATACTTCTTTTTGGCCATTTATTGACACATAGTCATGAGATATCAGTATCTCGCTATATAATGCTTTCAGTTTGGACGATATTCACAGGTCTGGGCTGAATGTGGCGGGAAGTATCACTCCCGACACCGGAGAATCCTGACAGTGTGCGCTGTGCACGCTTTGAGGATTCACAAGTCTGCAATCACATAGATTGACAATTAAGACTGGATTTTTTTTTACTTACGGTAGGTTGTAATAAATCATTTTCCATTAGTTTTTAACCTTTTTTTTATTGTAATTTACTGTATAAAGTAATGTATAGGAAGGCTACTAAATACCGGTATATAGATACTGTATTCGGCCGTCTCTGTACAGAATGATCTGATTTGCGGGAATATTTTTTTTTTCTTTTATTTTCTCCCCTTCAAAAAAAAAAAAAAAAGAAGTACCGTAGTAAGACCATCCTGAAGACAGGGCAATTTATCGAGTTTGCTGCAGACAGACATGAGTTTTCCTTCCAGCTGATGATAAAACATGGCCGGCGCCTGTTTTTTCGTGGCTTCTTGATTGAGTGGAATCTGAGGATTAATGTTCATATCGTGAATGAGTAACGGATTCCCCGGGACTCGGATGCCCTCAGTTTTGAATAAGCCAGCGCTTCCCGGCTCCATCAATCTTTATATAGAGACAGAAGTAAGCAGTAATGGACCAACGTGATAAATAAGAAAATCCTGGAGGAGAAGTAACGTGCGGGCACCTAGAGGAGATATTCTATTCAAACTCACCGTGTCTGTGAAATGTGTTTTCTAGTATATATTTATACATTTCCTGTATCATTAATCTCTCACCTTCAGAAATATACATATTTTTTTACCTGGTGTAAATGCCGCCGTTCTCCCGAATCCGGAGCTGTTTTTCTTTCGTTCCTATCCTTCCCCATTCCTGAGATATGGCCTTTTCTTCCCTGTACGTAAATCTGTTTGTTTGTTTTTTTAGCCAACTGGGCGTAGTCCTCAGATCTACTTTGTGGGCGTCATCTTGAGGATCACGCCCAGTTGAAAAAAAACGACTAAATTTATATGTAGGGAAGAAGGGACCATATCTCAGGGATGGAGAGGCGCAAGAACGAAAGAAAAACAACGCCGGATTCAGGAGAACAGCGGCATTTACACCACAATAAAAAAATATATTTCTGACAAGTGACAGGTCTTCCTTAAAGGGGTGCTCAGCTTTTGGTTCAGCATCATAACATAACAGTTACCATTTTAGTTTTCTAACCTAAAAAAAAGAGTATTCCAATCTCCAAGAGCCTATCCGAATATGTAGTAGGTGTAATAATAATAATCTGCAAGGATGTCGAGAGGACGACGGCCGTTTCGCGCTGTGCCTGCGCTTCTTCGGGACCCGTAGAAGCGCAGGCACAGCGCGAAACGGCCGTTGTCCTCCCTTGCTCACACGAGCTTCGGCTCCTTCTCCCCCGGCCATGAATTTTATCTGGAGTTGGTATCAATAGAGAATTGACTTTGAAGACTGGTGAGTGCCTTCGTTATCTTTCTCTCGAGATCCTTGCAGATTGAAAACTTTTTTTTCCCTGAGGAGCACCCAGAGTCTCATATCATAGCAGCATTTACATGAGTGACATCTAGCAACATATTACTAAAACCTGCATATAGTCTCGGAGATACCTCAATACTGGGGGCTGTGCCGCTCACATTTCTTCTTTTTTGGACAGTAATAATAATAATATTAGCAAATACATCCAATTACAAAAAGTAGTATAGTTTTTCTGATTTGCTATGTCGCTTACCCCATAGGCAGGTCATTGCAGTAGCTTATGTGTCTATGGTTACAATCACTCATATTGTGACAGTTTGTTAGTTTAATTTGTCATAACCATGGATATCTTATCTAATGCAATGCCCTGCACATGGGGTAAGCAACATAGATAATCAGAAGAACTATACTACATTTCTAATTGGAGGTATTTGCTATTATTATTATTATTATTACACCTATTATATATAGGGATAAGATCTTAGAGATGGAAATACCTCTGTAATGGCTCTAATAATCTATGTTGAGTAATTGGTTATGATTTGGAGTCAGAGCTCCAAATAAAGGGCACAGAATTCCCTGCAAAGCTATATTTATATAATAAATTTATTTTTTCTTGCAGCAGCCACAAGAGGGTGCTCACTACATACAGTTATAGATTAAAGAGGTTACCAAAACTTTTAAATTATTGTGGATAATGAAAAAAAAAGCAACCTGTAGTCTCTACCTCCTAGACCAGCGTCGCTGACGGCTCCAGTTTTCCCATTATGTCCAAACAATTATTACAGGTTAACTAAACAGGTTTCAGCTGCCAGTGCCTGCTGGGAGTTGTAGTTTTACAATAGCTGGAGAGCCATGAGTTGGAGATCACTGGCCTAGTGGTTCCTTCTTGCAGTTTAAATGATAATAGAATACTGATACTATGATTTCCAAATAATCTACCAATAATCTGTAGGGGCATGCTGGCGGATCAATGACATCTCCTGACTGGTAAACCAGAATTCAACAGCTTAGGTTTTTTGCTTGGCCATTTTTTGAACGCCTATGGAAATTAATTTAAGAAGAGGCACATGCGTGGTCTTGTCTCCACTCCTGGCAATGCATGGTGATAGAAATACTCCTTTAACAAAGCCATAGCCCATTCAGAACAAATATAGATAGTAATTATATTAATCATAAAAAGAAGGAAAGAAAAATAAAATCTATAAAAGGCAGCTGGCCTGCTTGCTGACAGTCTCCATGTATCACAACATTCTGTATTTAAAGATGTGTATACATCTGCCTTATATTGTATACATCCTGTACTAATGTTACATGCTCTATCCTTTCGTAGAAACATATAGACGGTATATATTTATATTTCCAGCTCTCTTTATACATGGGAAGCCGTATTCCTATGACTGTCCTGTATATCTTCTATATATATATAATTGTCTAAGGGTTTTTCCGTCTGTCTGTCTTTCTGTCTGTCTGTCTGTCCTGGAAATCCCGCGTCTCTGATTGGTTGAGGCCGCCAGGCCTCGACCAATCAGCAACGAGCACTGTATCGATGTAGATGTCATAATGGTTGCCATGGCGACGATGATGTCATAAAGGTTGCCTCGACCAATCAGCGACGGGCACAGTCTGCCGCGAATTCTGGAATCATCATTGTCCATATACTACGGGGACATGCATATTCTAGAATACCCGATGCGTTAGAATCGGGCCACAATCTAGTATATATATATACTGCTCAAAAAAAAATAAAAGGGAACACTAAAATATCACATCCTAGATATCTCTGAATGAAATATTCCAGTTGCAAATTTTTATTCATTACATAGTGGAATGTGTTCATAACATTAAAACATAACAATTATCAATGTAAATCAAAATGAATATCCCATGGAGGTCTGGATTTGGAATGATACCCAAAATCAAAGTGGAAAATCAAATTACAGGCTGATCTAACTTCAGTGGAAATGCCTCATGACAAGGAAATGATGCTCAGTATATGACCGCCCTACAATGCCTGGGCATGCTCCTGATGAGGGGGCGGAGGGTCTCCTGAGGGATCTCAGGACTAAAGCATCCGCCAACTCCTGGACAGTCTGTGGTGCAACGCTACGTTGCTGGACGGAGCGAAACATGATGTCCAAGATGTGCTCAATCGGATTTAGGTCTGTGGAACAGGCGGGCCAGTCCATAGCTTCAATGCCTTCATCTTGCAGGAACTGCTGACACACTCCAGTCACATGAGGTCTGGCATTGTCCTGCATTAGGACGAACCCAGGGCCAACTGCACCAGCATATGGTCTCATAAGGGGTCTGAAGATCTCATCTCAGTACTTAATGGTAGTCAGGCTACCTCTGGCGAGCACATGAAGGGCTGTGCAGCCCTCCAAAGAAATGCCACCCCACACCATTACTGACCCACTGCCAAACCGGTCATGCTGAAGGATGTTGCAGGCAGCAGATCGCTCTCCACGGCGTCTCCAGACTCTGTCACATGTGCTCAGTGTGAACCTGCTTTTATCTGTGAAGAGCACAGGGCGCCAGTGGTGAATTTGCCAATCCTGGTGTTCTGTGGCAAATGCCAAGCATCCTGCATGGTGTTGGGCTGTGAGCACAACCCCCATCTGTGGACGTCGGGCACTCAGACCATTCTCATGGAGTTGGTTTCTAACCGTATGTGCAGACACATGCACATTTGTGGCCTGCTGGAGGTCATTTTGCAGGGCTCTGGCAGTGCTCTGCCTGTTCCTCCTTGCACAAAGGCAGAGGTTGCAGTCCTGCTGCTGGGTTGTTGCCCTCCTACGGCCCCCTCCACGTCTCCTGGTGTACTGGACTGTCTCCTGGTAGCGCCTCAAGCCTTTGGACACTACGCTGACAGACACAGCAAACCTTCTTGCCACAGCTCGCATTGATGTGCCATCCTGGATGAGCTGCACTACCTGAGCCACTTGTGTGGGTTGCAGTGTCCGTCTCATGCTACCACGAGTGTGAAAGCACAACCAACATTCAAAAGTGACCAAAACATCAGCCAGAAAACATTGGTACTGAGATGTGGTCTGTGGTCCCCAGCTGCAGAACCTCTCCTTTATTGAGTGTGTCTTGATAATTGCCAATAATTTCCATCTGTTGTCTATTCCATGTGCACAACAGCATGTGAAATTGATTGTCAATCAGTGTTGCTTCCTAAGTGGACAGTTTGATTTCACAGAAGTTTGATTTACTTGGAGTTATATTCTGTTGTTTAAGTGTTCCCTTTATTTTTTTTAACAGTGTATATACGGTATATATTTATATTTCTAGCTTTCTTTATACATCAGAGGGCGTTTTCCTATGAATGTCCTGTAGATATATACGGTATATATTTATATTTCCAGCTTTCTTTATACATCGGAGGGCGTATTCCTATGAATGTCCTGTAGATATATACGGTATATATATTTATATTTCCAGCTTTCTTTATACATCAGAGGGCGTTTTCCTATGAAGGTCCCGCTGACGTCATTCGGACGAGTCACGTCCGGTCAGGAATCTTGGAGGAGCACTCACCAGTCGAGGTCAGATCAATGACAGAGATAACAGTGTTTGCTCCATCATTATCGGTGCCATAGTTCTTGTGATATTTGTTACTATTAATATTACTGACATCATGGTTATTATACTATGTAGATACGTTATTAGGGCACCAACTTCCAGCAAAGTTTAAGGAAGTTGTTATTAAAGTTGTATTCTCGCCAAAAATCTGCATGATTTATCCGCTTCATGCTTTACCGACAGTCTGATTAAGCTTTTCCTTGCTGTGGTTATTCCGCAGGTTGGGGGCCATGACTAGAGTCCCAATTTTTATTAAAGAGGGGTTCATGTTTGCACTCATCACAGTTATCACCTGTCTAGTCGGTGGGCTACACTACTTCTTTTAAGGGGTCATATCAGCATAGACATTTATGGCATATGAAAAAGATGCAAGCCCCACTTCTGAGACCTCCATATTGGAGGACCCGCATTAGTCAGACGTTCATGGCATATTCTGTGGAATAAAAGGGCATGCTTCTTTAAAGGGGTTGTCTGTTCTCAAGCTACAAGTCTGCAGTCTGTGTGACTGCAGACCTGTGAATCCTCACAACAGTGGGTGCGCACGACTGCAAGTATGCGATTCTCTTACTTCTGGCCACATTCTGACTAGATTGTTTCCGGCCTCCTCGATACACTTGTATTGAGTAATGAAGATCCCATCTAGTCGCCATGTGACCGCAGGATTCACAAGTCATATAGAGTGACTGCAGACTAGTAGCTTAAGATCAGACAACCGCTTTAAGGCTGGAGCTTTAAAAGGGTTACCCAGGGCTAAACGATTGATCAGATCAGTGGTGGTCGGACTCCCAGCACCCCCAACAATCATCCGATATCTGCTCCAAATATATGCAATGTACGGAGCTGAACACCACAGCGCCATCCATGTGTTAGTGGCCTCTCGTGGTAATGCAGTTCATCTTCCATTTAAGTTAGCCCGACTAATCTCATATGAACCTATATTGACCTATATTGTCAATATTTTAGTCCTGGACAACCCCCTTTAAGGCGTGGTGACTTATGGATGTCACATAAGTGGAGGCATTTTCAAAACATTTTGCATGACACTAGCAATAATTTCAACATGGTAAGCTCCCTGCGATTTAGGGAAACAGTCAGTAATGTGACGTGCCCTCAGCTAGTGGGACCTTCCAAGAGAGCGCTCCATATACACGATAACTGTGACCCTCGTCGATGTGATTTCATTGGAGAGAGAGGAGAAAGTTGTTGTCGCGGCCTTTCTGTCCAGAGAACAAAAAGCTTGGGTGAATTCAAACATCTGTCTGGAGCCCCACCATTGGCAAATCCCACCATTAGTGGTGGATTCGGCACACTGATATACTTGAAGGCTTAGAATCCACTTTATAATTTGGACATAGATGTAGGCAGTAAAAGTTACATTTTATCAGGGTGAACAGTCATTACATTTCCATTACCCCACCTCCAGCAGTAGATAGACCTGACATCATATGGGAAGTCAATCACGTGACATCACGACGAGCAGCCCCAAATAATCAGCTCGGATCTGCTTTACTTGTATATCATATTCAAATACTTTAAAAAAAATCCCCTTTGCATATTTTCCAGACCGTCACTTTTTATCTTCTGTGACTACAGCAACGTACTACAGTACTAAAGATCAGGGATTAATTACTGGGAACATTTATGGCTACCGAGAGTGCAAGGTTCAATAGGAAAACTCTCTGCAAATATTAAATCCTGTTTATGTCTTACTAGACGCAGCAGAGTTTCACAAGGGTGGACTGTGGTCCGTGAGGACGGTGCACGGAGGACCGCACTGTAAAGAATGCCAACCAAACAGAAGACCCTGCTGTTCTCCGCTGGCTTCGTGTCAAGTATCGGGTCTTTCGCCGTCATCTGCACTTGTCTGGCCACTCCAGGATGGGTCTCCGGTCAGATCCAATTCACCGGTACAAATTATTCCGGAATTGCGGATATAAACCTCGGATTGTTCCAAACCAGTCATGCTAAGACTATCACTCAAGGAGCGGCGTTCGACACCCAAAAGACCCGACATGAAGGTAACACTTGACTTTTTCACCCTTTAACGCTCAAGAGGTCCCATTCGTCATATTGCACTGCCATTTATATATGAGAGAAGGGTCGGATTCTAGGGACGACATAGTGGATGTGCCATGGCGCCTTCACCACTATGAAGTCCTAGAAGAAGACCTCTCCACCGTTCCTGATGGGCACTCACTGACACTATCTAATGTGGAGGAGATCGCATGTGTAATATATCCATGCTTTCACGGGCTTGGATGTCTCCAAAAGTTCCATAGACTATGCTGTACAAATGACCTATGTAGCTACAATAGAGGATGAGCTGGGGGCTAATTTTAAGGGCTAGGTTGCTGGACACCAACAATTTTTTCACACAGGAGCCTCTGCTAACCTTATTCCGCTCCTGTATGGAAACATTGAAAAATTACAATAGTCTTTTTTTTTAATACATAATTTTATTTTTTGGAGGTCGTAATTCATATGGCTAGACACACTTTCCCAAAGTTCTGCAACTTTATCCAACTTTTCAGCTTAAAACTGCACAAATGTTTTTTTTTGCTCAAGTTTGGCAGCGGGTTGCAGTGTATTCAATATCTCTACAGCACTGGTGCATCTTGTAGTTGGCCCATGACCTACCTAGTAAAATCTTTTTTACAGGGGTTGCCCAGATCTATATATTTTTCTTTAACTATGGGCCTAAAAACTAACAGGCAGGTAGTTGCAACTACCTGCCTGTTTTACCCGGTGGCAGGTCAGAGCGGCAACTGACCGCTACTGCCGTCAATTCAGCTGCTCCATCGTACCAGAGCAGGACTTCTTCTTCCGGGCTGCTCTGTTGATGGGGCATGACTGCTGACGTCATGCTGATAGACAGCTTTCCATAGATAGGCAACGTGGAGCTAGCTGTCAATCAGCATTACGTTGGCATTCACACCCCGTCAACAGAGGTAGACGTAGAGCTAAGGGTGGGACCTTGACACTATACAAACTCAGGTGTCAAAACCCCCCAGGGGGCATGACTTGATGCTACTAAAGGTACCGTCACATTAAGCGATGCTGCAGCGATATAGGCAACGATGCCGATCGCTGCAGCGTCGCTGTTTTGTCGCTGTGTGGTCGCTGGAGAGCTGTTACACAGACAGCTCTCCAGCGACCAACGATGCTGAAGTCGGGTTACTAACAAACAAACACTACATACTTACATTCCGCTGTCTGTCCCCCGGCCTCAGCTTCCCTGCACTGTCTCAGCGCCGGCCGGCCGTAAAGCAGAGCGGTGACGTCACCGCTGTGCTTTACGTCCGGCCGGCGCTCACAGTCAGTGCGGGAAGCTGACGGCGAGGGGACAGACACCAGAATGTGAGTATGTACTGTTTGTTTGTTTTTTACATTTACAATGGTAACCAGGGTAAACATCGGGTTACTAAGCGCGGCCCTGCGCTTATTAACCCGATGTTTACCCTGGTTACCAGTGAAGACATCGCTGAATCGGCGTCACACATGCCGATTCAGCGATGTCTGCGGGAGATCCAGCGACAAAATAAAGTTCTGGACTTTCTGCTCCGACCAACGATGTCACAGCAGGATCCTGATCGCTGCTGCGTGTCAAACACAACGATATCGCTATCCAGGACGCTGAAACGTCACGGATCGCTAGCGATATCGTTGTTAAGTCGCTCAGTGTGAAGGTACCTTAAGCCTCCATGCAAAATATGTGACAGCGCCCCCTACACCTATTATGTGCCATTTACACTACACTACTATTTGAGCCCTCGTATTTGGTCATGCCTTCATTCATCCAACAGCTTGTCTTCCGACTCCGCCATACACATGGAGACTGAAGAGAGAGCTGATGCCAGACACCTCTAAAAAATTCCAAAACGAACAGGTATGGAAATTCCAAGTGTCGATCTTTACCTCCCTTGACAGTCCGGAGTCTGGAGACCCACAAATACATCAGATTGTTATCTGAACTCCCCAATTCCAGTGCCTTTATCGACTTTGCATGGAGGGCCTTTAGGACTCAAGCACAGGAGCAACTACTGTAATTTTGCCTCTTATGAACCTGTTCAAAACCAAATTGTGGTTTCAGTATTTTGGGGGTGGAGGCTTTACCTATATCTCCTCCTCATTTTATTGAATGCTATGTTTTTTTCTCTATACTGTTACTCACAGGTGGAATTAAATATAATTTTTGTTATAGTATTAGTATACATTTTGAAGACTTTCCATAGATGAGGTTTTTGCATTACTGAAAGAATACATTTTAGGTGAAAAAAATGTAGGTCTAAATTTGACCCATAAGCTTCTGTGATTTCCTAATAGATACAATTGTCTGTCACATAATAATGAATAATAAGTAATGAAAACTTATAAAATGAGGATGTTATAGGTACTGCGAAATGTCCAAGTCCCACGCACCATTGATAAATTCTGTGCTTGCTTGGTAAGGCCTGCTGGACCCCAAAACAGTGGACTATCCATGAATCCTGAGGCACCAGAGGATAAAACGTAAAATTTAGATCTTTATTCCATAATATTAAAAAAATAACAATAATAAGAAGTCAAGGCAATTTTTCAGCCATATCTGGCCTTTCTCAAGCCGTATTTTGATATGGCCTAAACTTGCCTTGTCTAACTATTGTTGTGATTTTTTTAATATCTACTATATAATTGTCTAAGGGTCACTTCCGTCTTTCTGTCTGTCTGTCTTTCTGTCTGTAACGGAAATCCCAAGTCGCTGATTGGTCTCGCCAGCTGCCTGTCCTGGCTGCCGCGACCAATCAGCGATGGGCACAGTCAGGCCGAGAATCGGG
Source organism: Ranitomeya imitator (assembly GCF_032444005.1). Lineage (NCBI taxonomy): Eukaryota > Metazoa > Chordata > Amphibia > Anura > Dendrobatidae > Ranitomeya > Ranitomeya imitator. The sequence goes on from NC_091283.1 coordinate 820,244,442, forward strand.
CCACCATCTAGTATATATATATAGCTCTGGCAAAAACTAAGAAACCACTGCAAAATTGTCAGTTTGTCTGATTTTTCTCTTTATAGGTATGTTTTTGAGTAAAATGTAAATTGTTCTTTTAGTCTATAAACTTCTGACATGTCTCCGAAGTTCCAAGCAATAAATTTTGTATTTATTTTCTGAAAATGAGAAATGGTCAAAATAGCAAAAAAAATGCATTGCTTGCAAACCTAAAATAATTTAAAAAAACAAGTTCATAATCATTTAGAAACAACAGTACTAATGTTTTAATTCAGGAAGAGTATAGAAATCAATATTTTGTGGAATAACCGTGATTTTTAATCACAGCTTCCATGCGTCTTGGCATGTTTTCCACCAGTCTTTCACACTGCTTTTGGGTGACCTCATGCCCCTCCTGGTACACAAATTTAAGCAGTTCTTCTTTGTTTGCTGTCTTGTGACTATCCATCTTCCTCTTGATTACATTCCAAAGGCTTTCAATGGGGTTCAGGTCTGGAGATTGGGCTGCCCATGACAGGGATTTGATGTTGTGGTCCTTCATCCACACCTTGATTGACCTACTGTAGCTGTGCGGCATGGCGCATTGTCCTGCTGGAACAACCAGTCCTCAGAGTTAGGGAACATTGCCTGAGCAGAAGGAATCAACTATTTTTCCAGGATAACCTTGTATGTGGTTTGATTCATACGTCCTTCACGAAGAACAACCTGCCCAATTCCAACCTTGCTGAAGCATCTCCAGATCCTCCACCAAATCTCACAGTGGGTGCAGGACACTGTGGCTTTTACGCCTCTCCAAGTCTCCGTCTAACCATTAGACAACCAGGTGTTGGGCAAAGCTGAAAATTAGAGAAGATTACCTTACTCCAGTCCTCTATAGTCCAATCCTTATGGTCTTTGGAAAACTTCAGCCTGGCTCTCCTTTGCTTCTCATTGATGAAAGGCTTTTTTCTAGCTTTACATGACTTGAGTCCTGCCTCTAGGAGCCTGTTACAAACTGTTCTTGCCATGTACTTCACCCCAGCTGCCAATTGCCATTCCTTTTGTAGGTCACTTGATGTCATCCTGCGGTTGCTGAGTGACATTCGAATAAGATGACGGTCATCTCGGTCAGTGGAGAGTCGTTTTCGCCCTTTGCCGGTCTGTAGCTTTGTTGTCCCCAATGTCTGCTGCTTGACCTTGTTGTAATGTACTGCCATCCTAGAAATTTTAAGGATGGAGGCAACATGACACTCACTGTGTCCCTCTGCTAGTAAAGCCAGAATTGAGCCCTTCTTTTTCTCACTCAAGACTTTTCAACTCCTTTGGCATGTTTAAAAGTTATTTTTTCATTCCTATTACTTTTGGGATATTAGTAGCACTTGTTTTGCAAGAGGATTGTGAACACCACAGCAGGTTTTTTATACTTTCCTTTGTTAAATAAGATTTGGTTCAGGTGATCACCTAATCAGGAGCACATTAAGTCGAATGAGGTGTACTCTGGTGGGAATTCAACTGACACTGGAATGGAATGGATGTCAGACATGTAGAAATGGTGATTTTTATTAAACTGTGCAGTGGTCTCTTAATTTTTGCCAGAGCTGGAGAAATGTGCTCGTCTCCTCCGGCTTGATAACACGCTATGTGCAGATATGGCAGCACGGTCACCATGACAGATCCATGTTGACTTTGATGGCGATTTCTTTTAAGAAATAACTTTTTGAATTGTTTTCTTGCCTAATGATAATTACATTTTGTCAGACTTATTCACTGAACTTAAACTTTAGTTTTTCAGGTATTGAAAGAAACAAGCAGTATTAAAATCATCCACATCTTAGTCATATTATTACTGGTTATTGGCCTTATTTCATCATTCCTTGGCTCGATGACTACATGCCTGAACAGCGTCAGCAATCCTTATCTGACATTCCTGGGACCTCTTGGAGTTTATGTTTGGACTGGAATTAATGGTAAGTAGGTAGGATCGTAATGAATCAATATTTTATTATTGTCTTAATAAATATACTTTTAAATTTGCATTGGATATTTTTACACTCGTCAGTAACTGTTACACCTGGCACATTCATATTGTATCTCCAACACTTTTTTTTTTAAATCTTCAGTTATTTCCTCAGTTCTTTTTTTAAACTATGGAAACCATCAGCAAGTTGGAAACCATCATCAAGTTGGATAGCTGTTACTGAAAAATTTTACCATGGATTTGTTTTTCTGCAAAATATGCCTTGTATAACTCGGTTTAGCACCTGAGCATCCAAATATCTCATAAATACATTTCTTTAATATACCATAACATTATGATTAGTGGGGTGGAATGGCCACAGGGTCGAGGAAATAGAGGCATGGACGGCAGCTGTTCTAAGGGTACGTGGGTTACCAAGCAGTAGACCCCCATTGATCAGGACGTTATTGCCTATTCTAACAATATATGATTACTTCTAAAATGATGAAAAATCCTTTTCAACCCCTGAGCCCAAATAAACAACTATTAGAATTAAATTATCATTACAGATTCATTAACAGTAGCTTACTGATGGTTTCTAGGTAGCAAAAAAAAAATATTTTTTTTAGATGGTAAGCAAACTAAAAAAAATTAAGACTTTTAAATATATGTTATAAAGATTATATATTTTATGTTATTATTATTGGTGGTAGGGATCTAATCACTAGATCACGTGATTTGAGCTCTGCTATACAGATAAAAATTGTGAAGGAGTCTTTATTTTGAGGACCGTTGGGGGTCCTGGCAACCAGACCCCACAGATGAGATATTGGTTGCTTCTCCTAGCAATATTCAATCACTTCTATTGGCTGAAAAACCCTTACTACCCTGTCATGATCCCAATGGCAGGGGATCACAAAAAGGACAAGCACAGATACAAACAAGCTCTAGGGCGATGGAACCTGAGCTGACCGCGACCCTGAACCTAACACACAAATAAAAGTAGCCGGGGAACGTGCCTACGATGATCCTAGACGTCTCGCTCCAGCCGAAGATCTAACTTCCCCCATCAGAAGAAACACAGACCTCTCTTGCCTCCAGAGAAATACCCCACAGCAAATAGCAGCCCCCCACATATAATGACGGTGAAATGAGAGGAAAGCACATACGTAGTATGAAAACAGTTTCAGCAAAATGAGGCCCGCTAAAGCTAGATAGCAGAGGATACAAAAGTGAACTGCGCGGTCAGCGAAAAACCCTTCAAAAACCCATCCTGAAATTACTTGAACTCATGTGCCAACTCATGGTACATGAAAAGCAATTTCAGCCCACTAGAGCAACCAGCAGCAGAGAATCACATATCTGCAGGCTGGACTAAAAACCAAATTAAGCAAAACACAAAACAGGAAAATCCAAACTTAGCTTGTCCAGAAGGTTCTAGGAGCAGGGAGCAGAGGTAACAAGACACACTGGATACATTGATAACCGGCGAGGAAATGCCAGCAAAGCCAGGTTAAATAGGAAACTCCCATATGCTGATGGAACAGGTGGAACCCAGAAACCCAGGAAAGACAAGTCACCCAGTACCATCAGTAACCACCAGAGGGAGCCCAAAAACAGAACTCACAACACTACCCCAAAGCCCATGTAGATAATGAATATACTGACATAAAAAAAATTAGCTCCATTAACAGTACCTTACTGATGTTTTCCAGGTAGCAAAAATAATATTTTAATATTTTTAGCATTGCACAGAACACAAACAAAGTAGGAAATAATGACGGTTGTTAAAAATATATTACATAGATGATGTATTTTATATTTATTGACTTAGTAGAGACTTGTAGCCCATTTACAGATGAACAACCCAATATCAGATCCATCAACAGTAGTTTACTGATGGTTTCCAGATATCAAAAATATTTTCAATATCGCACAAAATATGAAAAAAAACAAAAAAACAAAAGGAGTTGGAGATATACAACGTATCACATAGATGATATTTTATGTTTTCTTTGTAGTCACTTCTGTTTATTCATGATGCATGACGTGTGGTTTGGAGCAAATAACGACCTGTTGACTCAGTATAAAGATATTGGAACAGAGTCTATTTAAAGATCCTTATCAACTCAGTAGCTGAGGATGCTCGGCTGACCGCAGACAAGTTTTCTTAAAGGGGATTATACTTTCCTTGGTATTTGTCCATAAAAAATGAAAAATCCTCCTCCTCCCATCCTCCAAGACATTCAGCTAAAGGTCAATGCAGAATTTTCGTATATAGCTTAATGTCAGCTCAACCCATGTTAGCTTTATTAGCGATGCTCCTGATTTGCAACGCATGATGTATTACAGCACAGCGCTGGTCATCCCATAACTTCATCCCAATGGCATTGTTTGTGGGATCTGAGGCAAGGTGAACCCTAAGGGTGCTTCCACATTGCGTTCTGTGTCCTCGCCGAGGACAGTACGTCCGAAATCCACCCAAAACAGGGTCTGGACCCATGCGCCGATGGGGCCATAGCTGTAATGGTGACAGCAGAGCGGCGTGCACTCTGTCGTGCATCATCTTCTGGAATGTATGCCTACAGGAGGCGGACACTCAGACTTAGTAGACTGCATCTGAGTGTTCTCCTCCTATAGGCGTACACTCCCAAAAAAGTGCACAGCAGAGCTAACGTTCACTCTGACGTCACAGTCCGTTTTGCGGGGGATGTACCAACGGGGACACAGAGCGCGATGTGAAAGCAGGCGAGGGCCACACCACCGTTTCCTCTCCATCTGACAAAACACAGTGCAATTAAGCTGATCAGACTCTGATCAGAGTTTGATCAGAGTGAGATCCAATTTTCTCAGAGGTGGAGAGAGCAAAAAAAAAAGTTTCTCCACTTTCTCTATGTAGTCAGTCATCCGAGTGCAGTCTGATTTTTTTCACCGACCCAAAGACTTGGATGGGCAAGAACGATCCAATTCTTGGAGATAAATCATGCATGATTTATTTCCTCCTTGGATCACCCAGTTTGAGGAAAAATCGGACATGTGCAAAGCCCCATAGAATAACATGGGTTTGAGAGTGATCTGTCAAGACCCCAGATAGGTCTCATGCACATGACCAGAAGTTGGACTTACGGAAATCCCTAACTGAATGTAGAGGATGGATGTCAGTCATTGACAGATCCAACTTTTTGTTTCCCTTTTCAAAAATGAAAATACTTGTAGGTCATTGTCACACGACATCTTTTAGATGCGATTGGAAACGTTGAGTTTTCATAGCAAAGACGCTTCAGGAAAACTCCGGCAGTTTTTTTCTCGAAGCGTCTTCTTCGCTGTCTTTTTTGAGAAAACTTTTTGGATAATTTAAATAATAAATAGTGGCTGTTTCCAACTGGAAGTTGCCCAAAGAGTGAACAGGTTACTTCTTTTAGCCTGATGCAGTGAAAAGAAGTGATAAAAGACGGAACATGGGCACAGCAATGCCGCTCTGACACTACTGTGCATTTTTTTTATTTTTTGTAGAGTCTTTTTAGCACTTTTTCAGGCGGATTCATCTTAAAAAGACGTCAATGGCACATACCTATATACTTTAATTAAAAGTTAAAGGTTAGTTACTCTTTTTAAGGGGATGTCTGGGACTTTAACATTGATGGCATATTTTTAGAGTAGCTCATCAATGTTTGATCGGTGGGGGAACGAAACCCAACACCTCCACCAATCAGCTGTTCTTGTTGTCGGTGGTGGCCGGAACTGCCCTGTTATGGAGCTGCACAAGCACATCTCCATCGACTTTATAATGGCCGCGGCCAGGTACTGCACATCCACCAGGAATTCAAATCAATAGGGGGTGGATGTGCAGTACCCAGCACTGTGGATATTGAGGATTAATTTAATTGTCCTGATTCCAAAGAAATGGCACAGCACGTGAGAAGTCTTAGAGACGAGAGTGGGAGGTTCGGATTACTGAGGATGTTAGTCTTGAGTCATTAGCAGAACGTAGGGCATGGGTAGGGTGATAGACTGAGATGAGGGAGGAGATGTAGGGTGGTGCTGAATCGTGGAGCGCTTTGTGAGCGAGAGTGATAAGTGTATATTGGACTCTGTATTGGATGGGTAACCAGTGCAACGACTGGCACATGGTAGAGGCATCAGTGTAATGGTTGATGAGGAATATGATCCTGGCTTCTGCATTCAGGATGGGTTGGAGAGGGGAATTTAGTAAGAGGGAGACCGATTAGTTGAGAGTTGCAATAGTCCAGACGAGACTATAAGAGCTACAGTAAGAAAAGATTGAATTCTAGAAATATTTTTGAGGTGTAGGTAACATGAACGAGCGAGTGATCCGATGTAAGGGGGGAAGGAAAAATCTGAATCAAATATGACCCCAAGACAGTGGGCATGTTGCTGGGGAGTAAGGGTAGAACCACACACGGAAATGGCAGTATTGTGGGTAGGTAGGTTAGTGGAGGGAGGAAACACAAGGAGTTCAGTTTTTAACAAATTCAGTTTTAGATTGAGGGAGGACATTATTTAGTTGGAATTATACACAGAGGACATCTCTGGCACTTGTTGGTTAATTCTTGCTATTAATGGACTGATTTATTCTTCCAGGGATCCTCATCCTTCTCGCCATGATCTTGTTTGCAATAAATATAGAAGCCAACAAACTACCAAAGGAAATTGCAGTCATTCTGGATCAGACCACTGATGTTTTTGGATCTACCCAGAACACATATGGATATTCATTCTGGCTCCTGTTACTCAGCGTATTCCTCAATTGTGGCACAATCGTAATTATTTCCTATTACCAACATATGAGAAACAGCCAACAAGTAGAAAAAGAAAGACCCATGGAGACAGCGAGCCGAGATGTTATCCTGTTCTGAAGGAAAGGCCCAGACTCCTCACAGAGGAAGTGACTTATTATTTAATTGGCTTTATTATGTGACTTAGTAGACATTCGGAATAAAGCAGCAGGGATTTCTGGGGACGATCGGGCTTTGCTGATCGTTTAATAATCTAATATAACATAATTATTGGACATTTTAGATGTACATTTTGTTAGGTTAGGAGATGTTTCTGAACAGTAGGGACCAATTTATATTAAACAATTATTCTCTTTGTTAATGGCAGGAGTTGTATCCTCCCGCGCAGCAGGCGCTGACATTATTTGTAGGAACGGTGTAACGGATCCCACCGGGGTTGCCGAGACGAGCCGGAGAGCAGTCATTTGGTTATAATATATGAAGCGTTTGTTACTGAATCTGAAGTTTTATTAAATTTTATATTTGGAAGATATTTTCTTTATCTTTGATTTCTCAATTACAAAAGCCTGGTCAGTGGAGATGAGCAAATCGATCTGTAACAAATAAAATTAATTACAGATTTCCTGAAAATTTACAACTCCAATGGCCTTCACAAAGCTCATGGCCCAAGGTCCTCACGTAACTCATACCCCAAGGACAAGGACCTCACATAGCTCATGACCCAAGGTCCTCACGTAACTCATGACCCAAGGACAAGGACCTCACATAGCTCATGACCCAAGGTCCTCACATAACCCATGGCCCAAGGACAAGGACCTCACATAGCTCATGACCCAAGGTCCTCACATAACTCATGGCCCAAGGTCCTCACATAACTCATGACCCCAGGACCTTGCCCATTGTTTATTATACTTTGGGGTCTGGAGAGAAATCTTTTCATGGTATTTGTGGCACTTTTGTTCACACCGATTTTAATAGTATAATTAGATGGGCAAGAATGAAGATGCTACTGTTACTCATAATATAAGTTAAAGTAGGGCTATACTGGGCTCTGCCATAAAAGAGAGGCCGACATGACAGGGTTAGAGACAGGAACAGAGTGAAAAAAGGTTTTTTTAAAGTATTGGAAGGGTTAAAATATAAGGGGAGGTGATTGGGATCTGTGGGGAGGAGAGAATAAGGGGTGTTTTTAAAGGGCTGTACATGAGGAGAAGGCAGCTATTTTAGGTATCCCTGAAGAAAGAAGAAATTTCCCACCTACCCTGCCTCTTCTTTTATATGGGGTACTTTTACAACAGGAGTCGAGTATGTGGTGGAGGGGCTATTGTCGGGAAAGACAGGCTGTTTACCAGGTGCCTCTGAGCTGGAAATAAAATGGCAAGAGGTAAAAGTCACCCTTGAGCAGTTGTGGTTATATGTGGTTGTTATAATAAAAGGCTGCTGTGGCCAATTTAATCCACCCTGGTGTTCGGCCTGTTTATTTCGGGAAAGGAAAAAGGGGAGCAGAGTAGGACAGGGGTGACATAACGTATGACTCGCCAATACCCCTTGTCATGTAAGCAGGTTACTTGGATGTAAGAGTGCAGACGATGAAAAGACAGCGGTACTTATCCAACACTATTTATTTGACTAACACAGACAGAAAATCTATCTATAAGTACATATATAGTACAGACCAAAAGTTTGGACACACTTTCTCATTTAAAGATTTTTCTGTATTTTCAGGAATATGAAAATTGTAGATTCACACTGAAGGCATCAGAACTATGAATTACCACATGTGGAATTACAGTGGGGCAAAAAAGTATTTAGTCAGTCAGCAATAGTGCAAGTTCCACCACTTAAAAAGATGAGAGGCGTCTGTAATTTACATCATAGGTAAACCTCAACTATGGGAGACAAACTGAGAAAAAAAAATCCAGAAAATCACATTGTCTGTTTTTTTAACATTTTATTTGCATATTATGGTGGAAAATAAGTATTTGGTCAGAAACAAACAATCAAGATTTCTGGCTCTCACAGACCTGTAACTTCATCTTTAAGAGTCTCCTCTTTCCTCCACTCATTACCTGTAGTAATGGCACCTGTTTAAACTTGTTATCAGTATAAAAAGACACCTGTGCACACCCTCAAACAGTCTGACTCCAAACTCCACTATGGTGAAGACCAAAGAGCTGTCAAAGGACACCAGAAACAAAATTGTAGCCCTGCACCAGGCTGGGAAGACTGAATCTGCAATAGCCAACCAGCTTGGAGTGAAGAAATCAACGGTGGGAGCAATAATTAGAAAATGGAAGACATACAAGACCACTGATAATCTCCCTCGATCTGGGGCTCCACGCAAAATCCCACCCCGTGGGGTCAGAATGATCACAAGAACGGTGAGCAAAAATCCCAGAACCACGCGGGGAGACCTAGTGAATGAACTGCAGAGAGCTGGGACCAATGTAACAAGGCCTACCATAAGTAACACACTACACCACCATGGACTCAGATCCTGCAGTGCCAGATGTGTCCCACTGCTTAAGCCAGTACATGTCCGGGCCCGTCTGAAGTTTGCTAGAGAGCATTTGGATGATCCAGAGGAGTTTTGGGAGAATGTCCTATGGTCTGATGAAACCAAACTGGAACTGTTTGGTAGAAACACAACTTGTCGTGTTTGGAGGAAAAAGAATACTGAGTTGCATCCATCAAACACCATACCTACTGTAAAGCATGGTGGTGGAAACATCATGCTTTGGGGCTGTTTCTCTGCAAAGGGGCCAGGACGACTGATCCGGGTACATGAAAGAATGAATGGGGCCATGTATCGTGAGATTTTGAGTGCAAACCTCCTTCCATCAGCAAGGGCATTGAAGATGAAACGTGGATGGGTCTTTCAACATGACAATGATCCAAAGCACACCGCCAGGGCAACGGAGTGGCTTCGTAAGAAGCATTTCAAGGTCCTGGAGTGGCCTAGCCAGTCTCCAGATCTCAACCCTATAGAAAACCTTTGGAGGGAGTTGAAAGTCCGTGTTGCCAAGCGAAAAGCCAAAAACATCACTGCTCTAGAGGAGATCTGCATGGAGGAATGGGCCAACATACCAACAACAGTGTGTGGCAACCTTGTGAAGACTTACAGAAAACGTTTGACCTCTGTCATTGCCAACAAAGGATATATTACAAAGTATTGAGATGAAATTTTGTTTCTGACCAAATACTTATTTTCCACCATAATATGCAAATAAAATGTTAAAAAAACAGACAATGTGATTTTCTGGATTTTTTTTTCTCAGTTTGTCTCCCATAGTTGAGGTCTACCTATGATGTAAATTACAGACGCCTCTCATCTTTTTAAGTGGTGGAACTTGCACTATTGCTGACTGACTAAATACTTTTTTGCCCCACTGTATATACTTAACAAAAAAAAGTGTGAAACAACTGAAAATATGTCTTATATTCTAGCTTCTTCAAAGTAGCCACCTTTTGCTTTGATGACTGCTTTGCACACTCTTATATTCAAATTGCCTCTTCTGAGAAAAAGAGGACTTAAACTCTATAGCGCCACCTGTTGAAAGTAGCGATTCTACAAGTCACAATCAACCCTTCAACGAGTCGTGCAATATGACTTAGGATAAAAGCCAAATCAGTATCTCAATTCGCAGACTCTGTGTTTCGGGCTCTTGGCATTCTCTTGATGAGCTTCAAGAGGTAGTCACCGGGAATGGTCTTTCAACAAACTTGAATGAGTTCCCAGAGATGCTTAGCACTTGTTGGCGCTTTTGCCTTCACTCTGTGGTCCAGCTCACCCCAAACCATCTCGATTGGGTTCAGGTCTGGTGACTGTGGAGGCCAGGTCATCTGGTGTAGCCCCCATCACTCTCCTTCTTGGTCAAATAGCCCTTACACAGCCTGGAGGTGTGTTTGGGGTCATTGTCCTGTTGAAAAATAAATGATGGTCCAACTAAACGCAAACCGGATGGAATAGCATGCCGCTGCAAGATGCTGTGGTAGCCATGCTGGTTCAGTATGCCTTCAATCTAATCTACTATATAAAGCTGAATGTGTGTGTGTGTGTATATGTGTGTGTGTATGTCCGGGATTGGCATCTGCACCGTCGCAGCCACAGCCACAAAATTTTGCACAGTCACATGTCTGGACCCCGAGAGCGTCATAGGCTATATTGTGAGGCGAAATTTTAACCCCGTGCGTTCCAATTCACCAAACAATTTTGCCCCTATCTACATAATGGGTAAAAAGTTAAATGAAAAGTGTTGGAGGCGTCGCAGCTACAGCAACAAAATTTTGCACAGTCACACGTCTGGACCCTGAGAGCGTCATAGGCTATGTTGTGAGGTGAAATTTTAACCCCGCGCTTTCCAATTCACCAAACAATTTTGCCCCTATCTACATAATGGGAAAAGTGAAAGGAAAAGTGTAGGAGGCAAATTGACAGCTGCCAGATGTGAACAAGGGGGACTTAAAGAATGAGAGCGATGGCGCAAAAGAGTATATACCATACAGTTGCTAAGGTGGGGCCCCGACATGAGATACTCACCACACATGGGGATATGAACACACACACAAAATGCGCCACACACTACCACGTGCTTGAACACATATACCACCCTCAGCACACATTTCACCACACATACACCAACCTCGCCACATAAAAGTCAAAACACTAAAGTCGCCGCTCAAAACTCGCCACGCGCAAAACTCGCCACATGCAAAAACTAGGCTCACGCAAAACTCGCCACAAGTGCAAAACTCACCTCATGGAAAACTCGCCACACGCAAAACTTGCACATGCGGAAAAATTGCCACATGCACAAAAGTTGCAACACATGCAAAAGTTGCCTCACACAAAACTTGCACATACTCAAAACGCACCACACATAAAACTCGCCACGCGCAAAACTCGCCATGCGCAAAACTTGCTGCACACAACTTGCTACACTAACCTGTTACATGCAACTCGACACACAAAAAGTTGCTACACGCATGTTGCCACACAAAACTCATCTCACAAAAGTCGCTACATGCATGTCGCCACACACAACTCAACACACACAACTTGACAAACGAAACTCGCCCTAAAACACACACAAGTCTGGTATTAGCCTTCAAATATAAAAATCTGATTAAAAAGCAGACAAACTACAAGAGCAACAAATGTACCATATAGGAAATACAGCAGCTGTCAGTCACATGACCTGTCTATTATGTGTATGTGTGAGCTAATATATACTGCCAGGGGGGAGGGCTTCCTGTTGGCTGGGGATTTATTAGGCTGCCAATTTATCTTACAAATACTGAGGTAAAAATACTGAGCAAATAACGTGTTAACGAGGTTTAATACAGGAGATCACACAGGTATATACTATATACAGGGGAGATGACACACAGATATATACTATATACAGGAGAGATAGCACACAGGTATATACTATATAGAGGAGGAGATGACATACAGGTACATACTATATACAGGAGGAGATGACACACAGGTATATACTATATACAGGAGCAGATTACCTACAGGTATATACTATATACAGGAGGAGATGACATACAGGTATATGCTATATATAGAAGATGACATATAGGTATATACTATATACAGGAGGAGATGACACACAGATATATACTATATACAGGGGAGATGACACACAGGTATATACTATATACAGGAGGAGATGACATACAGGTATATACTATATATAGAAGTAGATGACATACAGGTATATATATATATAGGAGGAGATGACATACAGGTATATACTATATATAGGAGGAGATGACATACAGGTATATACTATATATAGGAGGAGATGACATACAGGTATATACTATATACAGGGGAGATGACACACAGCAGGTATATACTATATACAGGGGAGATGACATACAGGTATATACTATATACAGGAGATGACATACAGGTGTATACTATATATAAGGGAGATGACAAACATGTATATACTGAGGTGAAAATGAGAGGTGTGAGGTGAAAATGAAAAGGTGTGAGTGCAAAATGAGAGGAGTGAGGGAAAATAGTGTAGTGATTGGAAAATGACAGATGTGAGGTCGAAATGACAAGTGTTGGGGGGAATGAGAGGAGTGAGGGAGAAAATGAGAGGTGTGAGGGAGAAAATGAGAGATGTGAGGGGGAAAATGAGAGGTGTGATGGGAAAATAAGAGAAGTGATGTGCTATAACTAACCACAGATATTTACTATGCCCAGGCAACGCAGGGCTCTTCAGCTAGTCTAATACAGTATATAAAGCTGAATGTGTGTGTATGTCCGGGATTGGCATCTGCACCGTCGCAGCTACAGCCACAAAATTTTGCACAGTCACACGTCTGCACCCCGAGAGCGTCATAGGCTATGTTGTGAGGCGAAATTTTAACCCCGCGCGTTCCAATTCACCAAACAATTTTGCCCCTATCTACATAATGGGGAAAAAGAGAAAGGAAAAGTGTTGGAGGCAAATTGACAGCTTCCAGATGTGAACAAGGGGGACTTAAAGAGTGAGAGCGATGGCGCCAAAGAGTATATACCGTACAGTTGCTAAGGTGGGGCCCCAACAAGGGATACTCACCACACACGGGGATATGAACACACACACAAAACGCGCCACACACTACACTACTACGTGCTTGAACACATATTACCCTCAGCACACATTTCACCACACATACACCAACCTCGCCACATAAAATTCGAAATACAAAAGTCGCCACTCAAAACTCGCCATGCGCAAAACTCGCCACATGCAAAACTAGGCTCACGCAAAACTCGCACACGTGCAAAACTCACCTCATGGAAAACTCGCCACACGCAAAACTTGCACATGCGGAAAAATTGCCACATGCACAAAAGTTGCAACACATGCAAAAGTTGCCTCACACAAAACTTGCACATACTCAAAACGCACCACACATAAAACTCACCACGCGCAAAACTCGCCATGCGCAAAACTTGTTGCACACAACTTGCTACACTAACCCGTCACATGCAACTCGACACACAAAAAGTTGCTACACGCATGTCGCCACACAAAACTCATCTCACAAAAGTCGCTACATGCATGTCGCCACACGCAACTCAACACACACAACTTGACACTTGAAACTCGCCCTAAAACACACACAAGTCTGGTATTATCCTTCAAAAATACAAATCTGATTAATAAGCAGACAAACTACAAGAACAAAAAATGTACCACATAGGAAATACAGCAGCTGTCAGTCACATGACCTGTCTATTATGTGTATGTGTGAGCTAATATATACTGCCAGGGGGAGGGCTTCCTGTTGGCTGGGGATTTATCAGGCTGCCAATTTAGTTTACAAATACTGTGGTAAAAAATACTGAGCAAATAACGTGTGAACGAAGTCTAATACAGGAGGAGATGACACACAGATATATACTATATAGAGGAGGAGATGACACACAGATATATACTATATACAGGAGGAGATGACATACAGGTATATACTATATACAGGAGGAGATGACATACAGGTATATACTATAAACAGGAGGAGATGACTTACAGGTATATACTATATACAGGAGGAGATGACTTACAGGTACAGTGGGGCAAAAAAGTATTTAGTCAGTCAGCAATAGTGCAAGTTCCACCACTTAAAAAGATGAGAGGCGTCTGTAATTTACATCATAGGTAGACCTCAACTATGGGAGACAAACTGAGAAAAAAAAATCCAGAAAATCACATTGTCTGTTTTTTTAACAATTTATTTGCATATTATGGTGGAAAATAAGTATTTGGTCAGAAACAAAATTTCATCTCAATACTTTGTAATATATCCTCTGTTGGCAATGACAGGGGTCAAACGTTTTCTGTAAGTCTTCACAAGGTTGCCACACACTGTTGTTGGTATGTTGGCCCATTCCTCCATGCAGATCTCCTCTAGAGCAGTGATGTTTTTGGCTTTTCGCTTGGCAACACGGACTTTCAACTCCCTCCTAAGGTTTTCTATAGGGTTGAGATCTGGAGACTGGCTAGGCCACTCCAGGACCTTGAAATGCTTCTTACGAAGCCACTCCTTCGTTGCCCTGGCGGTGTGCTTTGGATCATTGTCATGTTGAAAGACCCAGCCACGTTTCATCTTCAATGCCCTTGCTGATGGAAGGAGGTTTGCACTCAAAATCTCACGATACATGGCCCCATTCATTCTTTCATGTACCCGGATCAGTCGTCCTGGCCCCTTTGCAGAGAAACAGCCCCAAAGCATGATGTTTCCACCACCATGCTTTACAGTAGGTATGGTGTTTGATGGATGCAACTCAGTATTCTTTTTCCTCCAAACACGACAAGTTGTGTTTCTACCAAACAGTTCCAGTTTGGTTTCATCAGACCATAGGACATTCTCCCAAAACTCCTCTGGATCATCCAAATGCTCTCTAGCAAACTTCAGACGGGCCCGGACTTGTACTGGCTTAAGCAGTGGGACACGTCTGGCACTGCAGGATCTGAGTCCATGGTGGCGTAGTGTGTTACTTATGGTAGGCCTTGTTACATTGGTCCCAGCTCTCTGCAGTTCACTCACTAGGTCCCCCCGCGTGGTTCTGGGATTTTTGCTCACCGTTCTTGTGATCATTCTGACCCCACGGGGTGGGATTTTGCGTGGAGCCCCAGATCGAGGGAGATTATCAGTGGTCTTGTATGTCTTCCATTTTCTAATTATTGCTCCCACTGTTGATTTCTTCACTCCAAACTGGTTGGCAATTGCAGATTCAGTCTTCCCAGCCTGGTGCAGGGCTACAATTTTGTTTCTGGTGTCCTTTGACAGCTCTTTGGTCTTCACCATAGTGGAGTTTGGAGTCAGACTGTTTGAGGGTGTGCACAGGTGTCTTTTTATACTGATAACAAGTTTAAACAGGTGCCATTACTACAGGTAATGAGTGGAGGAAAGAGGAGACTCTTAAAGAAGAAGTTACAGGTCTGTGAGAGCCAGAAATCTTGATTGTTTGTTTCTGACCAAATACTTATTTTCCACCATAATATGCAAATAAATTGTTAAAAAAACAGACAATGTGATTTTCTGGATTTTTTTTTCTCAGTTTGTCTCCCATAGTTGAGGTCTACCTATGATGTAAATTACAGACGCCTCTCATCTTTTTAAGTGGTGGAACTTGCACTATTGCTGACTGACTAAATACTTTTTTGCCCCACTGTATATACTATATACAGGAGGAGATGACTTACAGGTATATACTATATACAGGAGATGACATACAGGTGTATACTATATATAAGGGAGATGACAAACATGTATATACTGAGGTGAAAATGAGAGGTGTGAGGTGAACATGAAAAGGTGTGAGTGCAAAATGAGAGGAGTAAGGGTAAATAGTGGAGTGGTCAGAAAATGACAGATGTAAAAATACTGAGCAAATAATGTGTGAACGAGGTCTAATACAGGAGGAGATGACACACAGGTATATACTATATACAGGGGAGATGACACACAGATATATACTATATACAAGAGAGATGACACACAGGTATATACTATATAGAGGAGGAGATGACATACAGATATATACTATATACAGTGGAGATGACACACAGGTATATACTATATACAGGAGCAGATGACACACAGGTATATACTATATACAGGGGGAGATGACATACAGGTACATACTATATACAGGAGGAGATGACACAGAGGTATATACTATATACAGGAGGAGATGACATACAGGTATATACTATATACAGGAGGAGATAACATACAGGTACATACTATATACAGGAGGAGATGACATACAGGTATATACTATATACAGGAGGAGATGACACACAGGTATATACTATATACAGGAGATGACATACAGGTGCATACTATATATAAGGGAGATGACAAACATGTATATACTGAGGGGAAAATGAGAGGTGTGAGGTGAAAATGAGAGGTGTGAGGTGAACATGAAAAGGTGTGAGTGCAAAATGAGAGGAGTGAGGGTAAATAGTGGAGTGGTCAGAAAATGACAGATGTGAGGTCGAAATGACAAGTGTTAAGGGGGAATGAGAGGAGTGAGGGGGGAATGAGAGGAGTGAGGGGGAAAATAAGAGGAGTGAGGGGGAAAATGAGAGGTGTGAGGGAGAAAATGAGAGAAGTGAGGTGCTAAATGAGAGGGGTGATGGGAAAATAAGAGAAGTGAGGTGCTATAACTAACCACAGACAGGGCCGGCTCCAGGTTTCTGAGGGCCCCAGGCGAAAGAGTCTCAGTGGGCCCCCCCCCCTTTAACACATACCACGATTCATGATGCCCAGATACAGCAGAGAAATAGGTATAGTCCAATGCCATAATTCACTTCTTACATGAGTGATAGCTATTGTAAATTCTGCAGTGTATATATACAGGACAGGAGGAGTGGTACTGTGCGGTGTATATATAGAGGGGAGTGGTACTGTGCGGTGTATATATAGAGGGGAGTGGTACTGTGCAGTGTATATATACAGGGGAGAGGTACTGTGCAGTGTATATATACAGGGGAGAGGTACTGTGCAGTGTATATATACAGGGGAGAGATACTGTGCGGAGTATATATAGAGGGGAGTGGTACTGTGCGGTGTATATATACAGGGGAGAGGTACTGTGCGGTGTATATATACAGGGGAGAGGTACTGTGCAGTATATATATACAGGGGAGAGGTACTGTGCGGTGTATATATACAGGGGAGAGGTACTGTGCAGTATATATATACAGGGGAGAGGTACTGTGCGGTGTATATATACAGGGGAGAGGTACTGTGCAGTGTATATAGACAGGGGAGAGGTACTGTGCAGTGTATATATACAGGGGAGAGGTACTGTGCGGAGTATATATAGAGGGGAGTGGTACTGTGCGGTGTATATATACAGGGGAGAGGTACTGTGCGGTGTATATATACAGGGGAGAGGTACTGTGCAGTATATATATACAGGGGAGAGGTACTGTGCGGTGTATATATACAGGGGAGAGGTACTGTGCAGTGTATATAGACAGGGGAGAGGTACTGTGCAGTGTATATATACAGGGGAGAGGTACTGTGCGGTGTATATATACAGGAGGAGGGGTACTGTGCAGTGTATATATACAGGGGAGAGGTACTGTGCAGTGTATATATACAGGGGAGAGGTACTGTGCAGTGTATATATACAGGACAGGAGGAGCGGTACTGTGCAGTGTATATATACAGGGGAGAGGTACTGTGCGGTGTATATATACAGGGGAGAGGTACTGTGCAGTGTATATATACAGGGGAGAGGTACTGTGCAGTGTATATATACAGGACAGGAGGAGCGGTACTGTGCAGTGTATATATACAGGGGAGAGGTACTGTGCGGTGTATATATACAGGGGAGAGGTACTGTGCAGTGTATATATACAGGGGAGAGGTACTGTGCGGTGTATATACTTCAACAGCCGCCCAGCCCAGGCCCCCAGCACCTGTCCTGTATATATATTATATACACTGTATCTATACAGGCTGTGCTGGGGGCCTGGGCTGGGCGGCTGCTGTAGTATATATATATACTGTATATATGTCAGCTGCAGCCGCCCAGCCCATGGCCGCCCCCCCAGGTCACCCAGACTGTCAGAATATACAGCGATATAGCATGGCACTCACTCAGGTGCCCATAGCAGCTCCTCCAGTCCGGAATCTGCCTGTGCCTGATTAGTTCAGCACTGCACACAGCCAGGAGAGCAGAGCAGGAGAACTCTCCGCCCACAATGTCACGCTGGCTGTGTCCTTAACCCCTATGTGCCTGGCCCTGCACTGACTGAGAAGATGCTTGTGCCAGGCAGGGCAAATTGAAAGGGTAGAAAGGGTTAAAGCGGCCAGATGGATGTATGGCTGCATGAGTGGGCCCCCCTGTCTTGTCAGGGCCCCGGCACTTGCCCGGGTGCGCCGGGTGCTGACGCCGGCCCTGACCACAGATATTAACTATGCCCAGGCAATGCCAGGCTCTTCAGCTAGTTTTGAATAAATCCCCAAAAGTGTCACCAGCATAGCACCCCCACACCATCACAACTCCTCCTCCATGCTTCACAGTGGGAACCAGGTGGTTGGAACTAAAGATCTCAAATTTGGACTCATCAGACCAAAGCACAGATTTCCATTGGTCTAATGTCCATTCTTTATGTTCTTTAGCCCAAACAAGTCTCTTCTGCTTGTTGCCTGTCCTTAGCAGTGGTTTCCTACCAGCTATTTTACCATGAAGGCCTGCTGCACAAAGTCTCCTCTTAACAGTTGTTGTCGAGATGTGTCTGCTGCTAGAACTCTGTGTGGCATTGACCTGATCTCTAATCTGAGCTGCTGTTAACCTGCGATTTCTGAGGCTGGTGACTCGGATAAACTTATCCTCAGAAGCAGGGGTGACTCTTGGTCTTCCTTCCCTGGGGCGGTCCTCATGTGAGCCAGTTTCTTTGTAAGCACTTGATGGTTTTTGCCACTGATTTTGGGGACACTTTCAAAGTTTTCCCAATTTTTCAGACTGACTGACCTTCATTTCTTAAAGTAATGATGGCCATTCGTTTTTCTTTACTTAACTGCTTTTTTCTTTCCATAATACAAATTCTAACAGTCTATTCAGTAGGACGATCAGCTGTGTATCCACCAGACTTCTGCTGAACACAACTGATGGTCCCAACACCATTTATAAGGCAAGAAATCCCACTTATTAAACCTGACAGGGCACACCTGTGAAGTGAAAACCATTCCCGGTGACTACTTCTTAAAGCTCATCAAGAGAATGCCAAGAGTGTGCAAAGCAGTCATCAAAACCAAAGGTGGCTTCTTTGAAGAACCTAGAATGTAAGACATATTTTCAGTTGTTTCACACTTTTTTGTTAAGTATATAATTCCACATGTGTTAATTCATATTTTTGATGCCTTCTGTGTGAATTTACAATTTTCATAGTCATGAAAATACAGAAAAATCTTTAAATGAGAAGGTGTGTCCAAACTTTTGGTCTGTACTGTATATATATATATATAGACAAATAAGCACTATGTTATGGGTAACAGTAGCAAGGTCAATACAGTATGTTATGACACTATCAGAACCATACCTCCCAACCGTCCCGGATCCAGCGGGACTGTCCTGATTTTGACAGTCAGCCCCGCGATCCCGGGCGGGACATTAATTGTCCCGCACTGGTTGGGAGGTATGTGAATCACCCGGTCGGTCAGCTGAGAGCTCCCTGCACCCGGCCAGCACAGCAGCACATAATGGCTGCTCTGTGCACAGGACCTGTGATGAGGTCACAGGATGGGAGGAGTCAGGGGTCACATGATCGGATTCGGGAGGAGGACCTCCGTGTACAGGACTTTGCTGGTTGCCATGGCGCCGGAGGAGGGTAAGGCAGCGTATGTGTGAGGTCAGGAGGTGTTTACAGGGTGGATGTAGCAGAGCCGTGTGTGTACGAGGTGTATGGAGCTGAGCCGTGTGTGTAAGGGGTGTACGGAGCCGTGTGCATGAGGTGTACGGAGCGCAGCCGAGTGTGTACGAGGTGTACGGAGCCGTGTGAATGAGGTGTACGGAGCGCAGCCGCGTGTGCATGAGGTGTACGGAGCGCAGCCGCGTGTGTACGAGGTGTACGGAGCCGTGTGTATGAGGTGTACGGAGCGCAGCCGCGTGTGTACGAGGTGTACGGAGCCGTGTGCATGAGGTGTACGGAGCGCAGCCGCGTGTGTACGAGGTGTACGGAGCCGTGTGCATGAGGTGTACGGAGCGCAGCCGAGTGTGTACGAGGTGTACGGAGCCATGTGCATGAGGTGTATGGAGCGCAGCCGCGTGTGCATGAGGTGTACGGAGCGCAGCCGCGTGTGTACGAGGTGTACGGAGCCGTGTGTATGAGGTGTACGGAGCGCAGCCGAGTGTGTACGAGGTGTACGGAGCCATGTGCATGAGGTGTATGGAGCGCAGCCGCGTGTGCATGAGGTGTACGGAGCGCAGCCGCGTGTGTACGAGGTGTACGGAGCCGTGTGTATGAGGTGTACGGAGCGCAGCCGCGTGTGTACGAGGTGTACGGAGCACAGCCGCGTGTGTACGAGGTGTACGGAGCGGAGTCGTGTAAGAGGTGTTTGGATGAGAGCAGAGTGTGAAAGGTGTATGGAGTGGAGCCACGTGTGTACGAGGTGTACAGAGCAGAGCCACGTGTGTACGAGGTGTGCAGAGCAGAGCCATGTGTGTGCAAGGTATACGGAGCGGAGCAGTGTGTGCAATGTGTATAGAGCGGAGCCGTGTGTGTACGAGGTGTACGGAGTAGTGCCGTGTGTGTACGAGATGTATGGAGAGGAGCCGTATGTGTATGAGGTGTACGCAGTGGAGCCGTGTGTATGCAAGGTATATGGAGCGGAGTAGCTTCTGCAATGTGTATGGAGCGGAGCGGTGTGTGTATGAGGTGTACGTAGTGCCGTGTGTACGAGATGTATGGAGCGGAGCCGTGTGTGTATGAGGTGTATGGAGCGGAGCTGAATGTGTACGAGGTGAACGGAACGGAGCCGTGTGTGTTTGAGATGTATGGAGTGGAGCCGTGTGTATGGAGAGGAGCCGTGTATGCAAAGTGTACGGAGCACAGCCGCGTGTGTAGGAGTAGCTATGTGTGGCCATTATACGGTACGAAGTATCATGTGCGGCCAATATACAGTATGGAGCATCATGTGTGGCCATTATACAGTATGGAGCATCATGTGCGGCCAGTATACAGTATGGAGCATCATGTGCGGCTGTTATACAGTATTGAGCATCATGTGGGGTCATTATACAGTATGGAGCATCATGTGCGGCCAATATACAGTATGGAGCATCATGTGTGGCCATTATACAGTATTGAGCATCATGTGGGGCCATTATACAGTATGGAGCATCATGTGTGGCCATTATACAGTATGGAGCATCATGTGAGGCCATTATACAGTATGGAGCATCATGTGCGGTCATTATACAGTATGGAGCATCATGTGTGGCCGTTATACAGTATGGAGCATCATGTGTGGCCATTATACAGTATGGAGCATCATGTGTGGCTATTATACAGTATGGAGCATCATGTGTGGCCATTATACAGTATGGAGCATCATGTGCAGTCATTATACAGTATGGAGCACTGTGTGGCCGTTATACAGTATGGAGCATCATGTGTGGCCATTATACAGTATTGAGCATCATGTGTGGCCATTATACAGTATTGAGCATCATGTGTGGCCATTATACAGTATGGAGCATCATGTGGGGCCATTATACAGTATGGAGCACCATGTGTGGCCATTATACAGTATGGGGCATCATGTGTGGCCATTATACAGTATGGAGCACTGTGTGGCCATATTTTTTTGTTTATAATTATTCTTTATGAACAGTGTGATCAGCAGTGCTAAATGGGTGTGGTTGAGACGTGGATATGGGTGTGACTAGTGAATGGGTGTGGTCAGAGGCGTGGCCTAAAATTTGCCGTGGCGCGCGTTGCGCGCCGCTAACTTTGTCCCTCTTTCCCAGCTTCAAAAGTTGGGAGGTATGTCAGAACACAGCAATGCGACGAAATGCAATATTTAGGCAACGTTCTATTATATACACTGTTCTTGATGTTGTTATTATCTAGGAGTTAAATGACTGTTATAGCCTTTATGTCTCAGTTTAACAGGCATCACTCTCAATACTAAGCCCGTTCCAGGTCATAGTTTCTATTTTCACCTCTGATCATTACCCTGGCCCCAGTTGGGTCACCGGTATTTCCTGCTAGGCCGCAGGTCCTAGATTTGTCAGTCATTAGATATACAGTGTGCTCCTCACACTGGCTGTCTCTGTTCCTTGAAGCAAGGCCCCAGCCCTCACACTGCTGTACACCGTACATCTACACTGGATGTAACAGCCCATAGGAATGGTCCTCTGCTATTGTTGGATTGTCTCCCGAGCCTGGTTTGGGTCTGGTCATGGTCTTCTACTGGCACTGCTTACGGTCTTCTACTGGCGATGGTCGCGGATCTTCCTCACAGCTCAGACCTTCTCTGGCATTTGACCACTCTCAGACCCTTCTCTGGTGATGATGGCTGTAAGCCCACCTCACAGCCACACATGTCCTGGTGCTAATATCTAAAAAAAAGGGTTCATGCTATAGACGGCAGCCATTCAGTGTGCCTCAACATTGACAGTCAATTGTCTTCTTTAGTTATTATGCTTTTAAAACCCTTTCTGGCTCATGTGAAAGGGTGTGCAGCTTAGCAAACAGGGGGATGTAGCTGTAAATCCTACAAAATTCACAATTTTGTGGCACAATTTCGGTGCAAAAAATGGAGCAAAGTAAGAAACCCAAGGAGAGGTGCAAAGTTAAAAAAAGGAGTTTCTAAAGCAATGACAAGGATTTTATCCAACATGGGCTATCAGGGGTCATTTTTTTTTTGCTTTTGCAGACTGTCTAATCTAACACCGTGCTGCCAATGTACCCCAATGTCTACATGCTCCATAGGATCTACGCTATGAACACTATCAAAAGGAATTATTGCAATGATATGATAGTCGAGGCCAGAATGGACCACTATGACCTTTACCATGGGGCAAAGCAATCTAGACAGTGAGGAGGATCACTTACTGCACATTTTGGGATACAAAATCCAACCCAATGCATACAGCTCCCTCCTGCCATGCGCCATTTATAATACTGGGGTCTTCTTACGTGGCAGAGGCTTTTGGAGACCATCAGGCACCTCAATCCACGTATAACTGCTACCTGCAATGCACCTGTTGAAAAATATCTTGGAATATACTTCTGTTGTTATCACCAGGGCCTGGGTGCTATCTCTTGAAGGAAATGTCCACTTCTTAACAACCTTTTTGCAATTAAAATCTACGCATAGAGATGAGCGTTTTTGTAAATACTTTCATTTCCTTATTTTGCATTGATTTTGACCTATGTGTCATTTTCTTTGCACTTCGCCATCAAAATGAAAGTAACAATTCTGTGTATGTGGTCGTCTGCGCTCTGCAGGAAGTCATGTGACCGAACAGAACAGCTCAGCTCTAACTGTCAGCTGAGCTCCCACAATGCATTGCTCTCCTGTAACTGGAAACCAGCAGAAAGTTACCTGAACGCAGAATAAAAATCATTTAGCGGCGTAAGAAAAGTAAAGATTGTGATTTGCAAAGATAATCAACATATTGTGTAGAATTTAACAGTGCATGTTCTAAATACGTTGGTCAAAAATTGGACAGTTCCTTTAAGACTTTGCAGTCACATGACTGCTCAATAAGATGCTTGTATAGTCTATGGCATTACATTTCTCCATGGTTGTTATCCATACTTGCCAACTTTTCAGAATTGTATTGCAAGAAACTGGGGAATACAGCATGCATAGCCACAGCGCTTTTAGGCAGTGCTCACCCCATCCAAACTTCATTCTCTACCCTTGAATCTGCCTATGGATGGCAGGGCTCACCATTACCAAATTTGGAAAAATGTTGTGGTATTGCTGGCCTATACTTAGCCATTTGGTGGTGGTCCAACTGGCCAATCAGCTCTTTCAGTGGTCCACGGCACTCGAGTAAGTGATGTTAATGGTTTACCATGGGTTTATACTGCATCCTCCTTACTTTTTGTAATATCGAACCCTCATCAACCTAATAACAATAGTCTATTGCAGCGCCCCAGAGACCTGGTCGTTGCAATATGACGCTCTGCCGCTAAGGGGAGTGATGGTACGTCTGATGGCACTAAAGGAGTTCTTCTGACCAGGTATCACCAGCACACCTTACACTTCACACTCCGGCCACTAGGGGGAGGAAAAGGTTCTATTTACTAGGCCACTCCTCACACTGGTAAAACTTGGATAGGAAGTTAGTCAGCAGCTGACTGGACTGGGTTTTGTCCAGGCAACATCCTGTAGCAGGGGGTGTTGCGGGGAAGATTCAGGGGGTCCCTGTCAGGCGTGGGAACCTGGCAGGTACTTAGCGACTAGAACAGAACGTTACGGAACCGCGCCTGCACACCCCGCGGCGGTATCCTAAGAAAGAGACACAAAGCGAAGGATATTGTGGACAGTGAGAAACGAGATCAAGCACAAAGGAGAACCAGTAGGAGTCGTGCCCGGAGATCGGCAACATCCTACTGAGGCACGTAGCCGGTGGCCGGAACACAGAGGAAGTAACTGACTCTAGGCCTTACTTCAAACTCCGCAGGACAGTTAATTATAGGTTGGCTGTCTACCTTACATCACCTAAGCAGACATAGGGGCAACGCGTGGAGAGGGGCGTCTCTAGGGTCCCACAAGAACTCCGAGCCTTCCCGTCAAACGGGTGCGTCCTAGCCATAACAAACCTGGGGGACGGAGAATAGAAAGAACTGGAACGAATTAGAAAGAACGAGAATAGAACTTGTAAGGACTATCCCGAATGCTCAGTAGGGAAGCACTACAACACACAGGCGCTAGTAGTAGGCAACGATTTCCATCTGCAAAGGGAACTCTGGATGTGCCCATCGGACCGGCCGGTCTCAGACAGCCCTGTTAACCGTGCTCTGGATTGAGGATCCTGAAGTCTTCAGTAAAGAGGTAAAGAGACTGTAATCTTGTGTCCTCGTTATTGACTGCACCTCACCCCATCGCCATCCACACTACTGGGAAGCCCTGGGGACATACTTCACCTGTGGGAAGTTATACCATCTAGCTGCCATTCCATCACCCCAGTGGACCCCAAGCAGCGTCGGTCGCCCTGACCAAACACCACAGGTGGCGTCACGAAACCTTGACAAACTACCATCACCCCTTTTATTGGACGCCCCTTAGCAGGGTCACGAACTGGGTCCAGCCACCGTGACATCCCCAGAACTGAGACAGAAAGGACCGGTACCGAGTAACCTGTGGCCCTGTGTCTGGGGGCGCTCCACTATTATAGGGAATTTTTTTAAAAATGGACAGCCCCTTTAGTTTTTGCTCTTATTTTATTCCTGCTGATTCCTTGAGTATTCAGGAGTATTCTTATTTCTTATTCACTGAACCTTTGATGACCTAAAGTAAATTTCTGTGGATGATCAAAAGTTCTGCTAAATATGCAAACTAAATTTCATATTCTCCTAATTTATCTCCTTGGAGATTATGATGCCTGAAAAATAAGAATGGCCAGAGGGGTGTACCGATAACTTGGGGTGTAAAATTGTTTACTTCAATTCTCAGGTATATGAACTCAGGCATGTCGACTCAGGGAATCATCCTTTTTCAGTCTTACTCACCTTTATATCTGAGGGAGGAGCAGGGCCCACTACACATGGAGGGCAGGTAGAGAGCGACAGATCCTGCACTACACATGGAGGACAAGTAAGGAGTGACAGACCCCACACTAAACATGGAGGGCAGGTAGAGAGCGACAAACCCTGCACTACACATGGAGGACAAGTAGGGAGTGACAGATCCTGCACTATACATGGAGGGCAGGTAGAGAGCGACAGATCCTGCACTACACATGGAGGACAAGTAGGGAGTGACAGACCCCACACTAAACATGGAGGGCAGGTAGAGAGCGACAAACCCTGCACTACACATGGAGGACAAGTAGGGAGTGACAGATCCTGCACTACACATGGAGGGCAGGTAGAGAGCGACAGACCCCACACTACATATGGAGGGCAGGTAGAGAGCGACAGATCCTGCACTACACATGGCGGACAAGTAGGGAGTGACAGACCGCATACTACACATGGAGGGCAGGTAGAGAGCGACAGATCCTGCACTACACATGGAGGACAAGTAGGGAGTGACAGACCCCACACTACACATGGAGGACAAGTAACGAGTGACAGACCACACACTACACATGGAGGGCAGGTAGAGAGCGACAGATCCTGCACTACACATTGAGGACAAGTAGGGAGTGACAGACCCCACACTACACATGGAGGGCAGGTAGGGAGTGACAGACCACACATTACACATGGAGGGCAGGTAGAGAGCGACAGACCCCGCACTACACATGGAGGACAAGTAGGAAGTGACAGACCCCGCACTACACATGGAGGACAAGTAAGGAGTGACAGACCACACATTACACATGGAGGGCAAGTAGAGAGCGACAGACCCCGCACTACACATGGAGGACAAGTAGGAAGTGACAGACCCCGCACTACACATGGAGGACAAGTAAGGAGTGACAGACCACACACTACACATGGAGGGCAGGTAGAGAGCGACAGATCCTGCACTACACATGGAGGACAAGTAGGGAGTGACAGACCCCACACTACACATGGAGGGCAGGTAGAGAGCGACAGATCCTGCACTACACATGGAGGACAAGTAGGGAGTGACAGACCCCACACTACACATGGAGGGCAGGTAGAGAGCGACAGACCCCGCACTACACATGGAGGGCAAGTAGGGAGTGACAGACCCCACACTACACATGGAGGGCAGATAGAGAGCGAAGGATCCTGCACTACACATGGAGGACAAGTAGGGAGTCACAGACCCCACACTACACATGGAGGGCAGGTAGAGAGCGACAGACCCCGCACTACACATGGAGGGCAAGTAGGGAGTGACAGACACCACACTACACATGGAGGGCAGGTAGAGAGCGACAGACCCTGCACTACACATGGAGGACAAGTAGGGAGTGACAGACCCCACACTACACATGGAGGGCAGGTAGAGAGCGACAGACCCTGCACTACACATGGAGGACAAGTAGGGAGTGACAGACCCCACACTACACATGGAGGGCAGGTAGAGAGCGACAGATCCTGCACTACGCATGGAGAACAGGTGGAGAGTGACAGACCCCACACTACACATGGAGGACAAGTAGAGAGCGACAGATCCTGCACTACACATGGAGGACAAGTAGGGAGTGACAGACCCCACACTACACATGGAGGGCAGGTAGAGAGCGACAGATCCTGCACTACACATAGAGGGCAGGTAGAGAGTGACAGACCCCGCACTATACATGGAGGACAAGTAGACAGCGACAGATCCTGCACTGCACATGGAGGACAGGTAGAGAGCGACAGATCTACACTACACATGGAGGACAATTAGAGAGTGACAGACCCCACACTACACATGGAGGGCAGGTAGAGAGCGACAGATCTACACTACACATGGAGGACAATTAGGGAGTGACAGACACTGCATTACACATAGAGGGATGGTAGAGAGCGACAGATCCTACAATACACATGAGGGACGGTAGAGAGCGACAGACTCCATCGATCATGTCTAGATGCAGATCATTGCAGCGTCCTGCACTTGATTCACAAGGGTTGAAGCAAGTATGTATAATTTTCTAATTCTGTAACCATCTCTGCCACCTGTAAAGTAAAGCCATTACTACCCTTTTAAATCTCTGAATATTAAAAAAAAAAAAAAAAAAAAAAAAAAATTTTCATTCACTGACAGCAAGCAGAGATCTTTATAATATTGAGGATTTCAAACATGAAGTATATCAGAAAGTTGCTGCTCTTCATTATGTAATGATTACGCTTTACATAAGCCTGAAATTGCTTGTGAAGGTCAATGTTACAAGCAGATAGTTACCGTTCATATCTGGGTTTCCTGAGCATTCGGAAGGTTAATTGCTCCTGTAAATGAGTAAAGCTCTAGACAGAAGTAATTAACTTCATTCGTTAATTCCTGGTAGGGTCACGTGTAGGTGCGTCCTGATACATTTGGCAGAACATTGTGGCCATGAAGTAATCAATTTACTCTAATTTTTCTATAATCCATCTGAAAGCCTCTGCGACATGTAACCCTACCCCTCGCTGCCTGCCGTAAAACATGCAATTAATAATTAGGAATTCGTTAAATCCTTTCAAATTCAGTAAATATCCCTTGCTTCACAAAACTGCATCTAACCTACGCATGTGAACCAAGCCTTAGCAGAGCAATTACTAGAACTAGTGGACTATTGCTGGCCATTACCTAGAAAGTCTATTGTATAGATATTTGTAAGAGAAACAAGATTTTTCAGCTTCTGAATTCTTCCATAAAACAGATCCTGAGTGGGTCCTTGGTCACAGCGACGCAGATAGCGGCTTTAAGAAAAATTCTTCACTTTCAAAAGTTTATTGCTGCACTGCTGCCATCTGGTGGAAATAATTACTTATAAAAGTAATTTAAAATAGTATACAGTAGTTCAAAAATGTAAAAAAAAAAAAATTGAAACCAAAAATGTTATATTTTACGTTGTGAAGTGGATCCTCAAAGCTTTGGGTCCAGATAAGCAGAGGGAATTCAGCCCAAACTGATGACAGTGATGCGGAGAGGGGACCTGGTTGAAGCAATGGAGGCTGATTAGGCAGAATGGCAGCTGGAGGAACAGAGGTTGTAGAAGCAGGATGGTAGCTAGAGGAACAAAGGCTGTGGAGGCTGGACAGCAACTGGAGCTATGGGGACTGTGGAAGCTAAATGGCGTCTGGAGGAACAAAGACTGCACTGTAGAGCCTGGACAGCAGCTGGAGGAACGGAGGCTAGAAGGTGACAGATGGAGTAGACCACATCCAGGTGCTAGACCACGCTTAGGTGGCCTAAAATACTCTCATTCACATCCACTCGGTCCAAGTAAACCTGGCTGTTCAACTTCATGAAATTTTTGAATTGTCCTCTTTCCACTGTTCTTCGCTCTCCTCCTACGCCTTTTTTTCGTGGTATGTTGGGACTCCATTCTCCACTCGCTTCACAGGGACATTCCACTCTATGACTGCTAGACCTCACAACTACAGTTTTAGGTGGCCCTCTCTACGCGAGCTTAGCACAAAACACCCGGATTACTGCACTCTCTACATGTCTTCTCTGAGGGTAATGCTCCCACGGCACAGGATTCTAGTCACACCTAAAAAGCACAGAATGACACTGAGGTTCTCTTGCACCGGGCATAACTCCAAACTTTGAAAGGTAATAATTAGTGATGAGCGAATATATTTGTTACTCGAAATTTCTCGAGCACGCTCGGGTGTCCTCCGAGTATTTTTTAGTGCTTGGAGATTTAGTTTTTCTTGCCGCAGCTGAATGATTTACAGCTATTAGCCAGCATAAGTACATGTGGGGGTTGCCTGGTTGTTAGGGAATCCCCACATGTAATCAAGCTGGCTAAGAGATATAAATCATTCAGCTGCAGCGAAGAAAACTAAATCTCCGAGCAATAAAAAATACTCGGAAGACACCCGAACGTGCTCATCACTACTAATAATGCATGGCACATACTGTGGCACGCGCATCGCACCACTTCAGTTTTTTTTATGTTAAGCACCCACAGGACCCTCTTCTAAAGTCCCCCTCACAACGTATTGTGCCAGTATGGTGCCTCCACTGTACATTTCCTCATAGCCCACCACACATAATATGATGCCCCCACAATACATTACCCCACACACCGTATGTTGCCCTCACAGTACAATCCCTCACACAAAGTTTTGTGCCTGATCCTGAGGATGGTGTCTCCATTGTACATTTTCTCACAGCCCATCACATCTTGTATGATGCCCCAACATTACATTCTACCATAGCACTCCACACACAGTTTGATGCCTTACACCTTGTACCTACAGTGGGTGCGGAAAGTATTCAGACCCCTTTAAATGTTTCACTCTTTGTTTCATTGCAGCCATTTGGTAAATTCAAAAAAGTTACAAAGAGCCGCCACATACTGACCGCTTCTTATGGTCCTTTACTATACGGACCTGCTGTATTCTCTTCCTACTGTTGTGGATGGCTAGGCGTGACTCTTCCTCATTACGGAACTGCTGGTGTGTCCTGGGCTTATAGCCCATGTGGACCCTTTGGGCGCTCCCACCCTACTGAACTGTTCCAACAACTATTCTCTGTCTTACCAATCATCATCAGCCCCTCATACTTAATTAACCCAATGATAACTCTATCCACTAACTGTAAATTGTGTATACTAGGATGCCCCCATCTAGTGGTAAATCCTACACAATACACTTACCCTATACAATGTAAACAATACACATTTAACATTGATGGTAATATACCAAGCGATGTAGCAGTATCAATTGAATAGGCAATGGTAATACACTATAAGTGTAACAGTACCAAAGTAATATATATATATATATACATTAAAGAGAAAGGGAGCATTATCCTTCACTTCCTTACACTGCTGTGTCCGCACCAATTCCCACCTCGCACCTCATACTTTGTCCACACCACTTTCCTCCCTCATTCCTCATTCTGCGTCCACACCAATCCTCCTACAGCTACTCATTCTGTGTCCACAGCAATCCTCTCTCACTCCTCATGCTGTGCCCCACCAATCTCTCCCTCTCCTAATTCTGCATCTGCACCAGCGCCCCCTCTCCTTATAGTGTGTCTGCACAATCCCCTCCGCTGCTACTCCTATTGAGTCTGCACTAACCCCCTCAACTCTTCATACTGTGTCTGTACTAATTTCCCACTACTCATAGTGTGCCTGCACCAATCCCCCGGCTCCTTATACTGTGTCTGCACAACCTGTTGTGAATTCTATGGCCAAGCTCCCTCCTGTGGTCGTGAGTGGTACTGTGGCTGGTTCTGTCTATAAGCTTCCTTTGGTGGATGAGAGTGGTACTTCGGCTTCTGAGTTTCCTTCTTCAGGTGATGAGGTTAAGGCGTTAGGTGCTGCTCTATTTAACTCCACCTGGTGCTTTGATCCTGGCCTCCAGTCAATGTTCTAGTATTGGTCTTGCTTCCTCCTGGATCGTTCCTGTGGCCTCTCTATCCTGCATAAGCTAAGTTCTGCTTGTGTTATTTTTGTTTGCTATATTTTCTGTCCAGCTTGCTATATTGGTTTTTTCTTGCTTGCTGGAAGCTCTGAGACGCAGAGGGAGCACCTCCGTACCGTTAGTCGGTGCGGAGGGTCTTTTTGCCCCTCTGCGTGGTTGTTTGTAGGTTTTTATGTTGACCGCAAAGCTATCTTTCCTATCCTCGGTCTATTCAGTAAGTCGGGCCTCACTTTGCTAAATCTATTTCATCTCTGTATTTGTATTTCATCTTTACTCACAGTCATTCATTATATGTGGGGGGCTGCCTTTTCCTTTGGGGAATTTCTCTGAGGCAAGGTAGGCTTATTTTTCTATCTTCAGGGCTAGTTAGTTTCTCAGGCTGTGCCGAGTTGCATAGGGAGCGTTAGGCGCAATCCACGGCTACCTCTAGTGTGGTGTGTTAGGATTAGGGATTGCGGTCAGCAGAGTTTCCACGTCTCAGAGCTTGTCCTATGTTTTTGGTAAATGTCAGGTCACCTTGTGTGCTCTGAACTTCAAGGTCCATTGTGGTTCTGAATTACCTGTTCATAACAGTACTGGAGGCCCAAAGTACTAATGCTTCTCAATAGAGGGAAAAGAGAAGTTCTGAGACCATTTTTTTTTCTTTGCACTGTGTTCTGTCTTTCTTTTCCCCTTTACATCAGGGTGGTTCAGAACACAGGTGTGGACATAGATATTCAGGGTCTGTCCTCTTTGATGGATAATCTCACTATAAGAGTACAGAACATTCAAGATTTAGTGGTTCAGAATCCTATGTTAGAACCTAAAATTCCTATTCCTGAGTTATTTTCTGGAGATAGAGCTAAGTTTTTGAATTTTAAAAATAATTGTAAACTGTTTCTGGCTTTGAAACCCCGCTCCTCTGGTGACCCAGTTCAACAAGTTAAAATCATTATTTCTTTATTACGTGGCGACCCTCAAGACTGGGCATTTTCCCTTGCGCCAGGAGATCCTGCATTATGTAATATTGATGCGTTTTTTCTGGCACTCGGATTGCTGTACGACGAACCTAATTCAGTGGATCAGGCAGAGAAAAATTTGCTGGCTCTGTGTCAGGGTCAGGATGAGATAGAGATTTATTGTCAGAAGTTTAGAAAGTGGTCCGTGCTCACTCAATGGAATGAATGTGCGCTGGCAGCTATTTTCAGAAAGGGTCTCTCTGAAGCCCTTAAGGATGTCATGGTGGGATTTCCTATGCCTGCTGGTCTGAATGAGTCTATGTCTTTGGCCATTCAGATCAGTCGACGCTTGCGCGAGCGTAAATCTGTGCACCATTTGGCGGTATTATCAGAGCATAAACCTGAGCCTATGCAGTGCGATAGGACTTTGACCAGAGCTGAAAGGCAAGAACACAGACGTCAGAATGGGCTGTGTTTCTACTGTGGTGATTCCACTCATGCTATCTCCGATTGTCCTAAGCGCACTAAGCGGTTCGCTAGGTCTGCCACCATTGGTACGGTACAGTCGAAATTTCTTTTGTCCGTTACTTTGATCTGCTCTTTGTCTTCCTATTCTGTCATGGCATTTGTGGATTCAGGCGCTGCCCTGAATTTGATGGACTTGGAGTATGCTAGGCGCTGTGGGTTTGTCTTGGAGCCCTTGCAGTGTCCTATTCCATTGAGAGGAATTGATGCTACGCCTTTGGCCAAGAATAAGCCTCAGTATTGGACCCAGCTGACCATGTGCATGGCTCCTGCGCACCAGGAGGATATTCGCTTTCTGGTGTTGCATAATCTGCATGATGTGGTCGTGTTGGGGTTGCCATGGCTACAAGTCCATAACCCAGTATTAGATTGGAAATCAATGTCTGTGTCCAGCTGGGGTTGTCAGGGGGTACATGGTGATGTTCCATTTCTGTCTATCTCATCATCCACCCCTTCTGAGGTCCCAGAGTTCTTGTCTGATTACCGGGATGTATTCGATGAGCCCAAGTCCAATGCCCTACCTCCGCATAGGGATTGTGATTGTGCTATCGATTTGATTCCTGGTAGTAAGTTTCCTAAGGGTCGACTGTTTAATTTATCTGTACCTGAGCACGCCGCTATGCGGAGTTACGTGAAGGAGTCTTTGGAGAAGGGTCATATTCGCCCGTCATCGTCGCCATTGGGAGCGGGTTTCTTTTTTGTGGCCAAGAAGGATGGTTTGCTGAGACCTTGTATTGATTACCGCCTTCTAAATAAAATTACGGTCAAATTTCAGTACCCCTTGCCGCTGCTGTCTGATTTGTTTGCTCGGATTAAGGGGGCTAGTTGGTTCACCAAGATAGATCTTCGTGGTGCGTATAATCTTGTGCGTATCAAACGGGGCGATGAATGGAAAACAGCATTTAATACGCCCGAAGGCCATTTTGAGTACCTGGTTATGCCATTCGGACTTTCTAATGCTCCATCAGTGTTTCAGTCCTTTATGCATGACATCTTCCGAGAGTACCTGGATAAATTCCTGATTGTATACTTGGATGATATTTTGATCTTCTCGGATGATTGGGAGTCTCATGTGAAGCAGGTCAGAATGGTGTTCCAGGTCCTGCGTGCTAATTCTTTGTTTGTGAAGGGGTCAAAGTGTCTCTTTGGTGTTCAGAAGATTTCATTTTTGGGGTTCATTTTTTCTCCTTCTACTATCGAGATGGACCCTGTTAAAGTTCAGGCCATTTATGATTGGACTCAGCCATCGCTAATTTTTCTAGCATTGCTAAACCGTTGACTGATTTGACCAAGAAGGGAGCTGATGTGGTCAATTGGTCTTCTGCTGCTGCGGAAGCTTTTCAGGAGTTGAAGCGTCGTTTTTCTTCTGCCCCTG
This sequence comes from Ranitomeya imitator, assembly GCF_032444005.1. Classification (NCBI taxonomy): domain Eukaryota; kingdom Metazoa; phylum Chordata; class Amphibia; order Anura; family Dendrobatidae; genus Ranitomeya; species Ranitomeya imitator. The sequence goes on from NC_091283.1 coordinate 820,278,710, forward strand.
TGTTGTGCCAACCAGATGTTTCGCTTCCGTTCCAGGTCGAGGTTGATGCTTCCGAAATTGGAGCAGGGGCTGTTTTGCCGCAGAGAAGTTCTGATTGCTCGGTGATGAAACCATGCGCCGTCTTTTCCAGGAAATTTTCGCCTGCTGAGCGAAATTATGATGTTGGCAATCGAGAGTTGCTAGCCATGAAGTGGGCATTCGAGGAGTGGCGTCATTGGCTTGAAGGAGCTAAGCATCGCGTGGTGGTCTTGACTGATCACAAAAACTTGACTTATCTCGAGTCTGCCAAACGGTTGAATCCTAGACAGGCTCGTAGACCTGACCGTTGCCCAGCGGAGAAACTGTTTGTCCCTGATAGGTGGACGAATAAAGTTATCTCTGAGGTTCATTGTTCGGTGTTGGCTGGTCATCCTGGAATCTTTGGTACCAGAGATTTGGTGGCTAGATCCTTTTGGTGTCCGTCTCTGTCGCGGGATGTGCGTTCTTTTGTGCAGTCCTGTGTGATTTGTGCTCGGGCTAAGCCCTGCTGTTCTCATGCCAGTGGGTTGCTTTTGCCCTTGCCGGTCCCGAAGAGGCCTTGGATACATACAGTGGGGCAAAAAAGTATTTAGTCAGTCAGCAATAGTGCAAGTTCCACCACTTAAAAAGATGAGAGGCGTCTGTAATTTACATCATAGGTAGACCTCAACTATGGGAGACAAACTGAGAAAAAAAAATCCAGAAAATCACATTGTCTGTTTTTTTAACAATTTATTTGCATATTATGGTGGAAAATAAGTATTTGGTCAGAAACAAACAATCAAGATTTCTGGCTCTCACAGACCTGTAACTTCTTCTTTAAGAGTCTCCTCTTTCCTCCACTCATTACCTGTAGTAATGGCACCTGTTTAAACTTGTTATCAGTATAAAAAGACACCTGTGCACACCCTCAAACAGTCTGACTCCAAACTCCACTATGGTGAAGACCAAAGAGCTGTCAAAGGACACCAGAAACAAAATTGTAGCCCTGCACCAGGCTGGGAAGACTGAATCTGCAATTGCCAACCAGTTTGGAGTGAAGAAATCAACAGTGGGAGCAATAATTAGAAAATGGAAGACATACAAGACCACTGATAATCTCCCTCGATCTGGGGCTCCACGCAAAATCCCACCCCGTGGGGTCAGAATGATCACAAGAACGGTGAGCAAAAATCCCAGAACCACGCGGGGGGACCTAGTGAGTGAACTGCAGAGAGCTGGGACCAATGTAACAAGGCCTACCATAAGTAACACACTACGCCACCATGGACTCAGATCCTGCAGTGCCAGACGTGTCCCACTGCTTAAGCCAGTACAAGTCCGGGCCCGTCTGAAGTTTGCTAGAGAGCATTTGGATGATCCAGAGGAGTTTTGGGAGAATGTCCTATGGTCTGATGAAACCAAACTGGAACTGTTTGGTAGAAACACAACTTGTCGTGTTTGGAGGAAAAAGAATACTGAGTTGCATCCATCAAACACCATACCTACTGTAAAGCATGGTGGTGGAAACATCATGCTTTGGGGCTGTTTCTCTGCAAAGGGGCCAGGACGACTGATCCGGGTACATGAAAGAATGAATGGGGCCATGTATCGTGAGATTTTGAGTGCAAACCTCCTTCCATCAGCAAGGGCATTGAAGATGAAACGTGGCTGGGTCTTTCAACATGACAATGATCCAAAGCACACCGCCAGGGCAACGAAGGAGTGGCTTCGTAAGAAGCATTTCAAGGTCCTGGAGTGGCCTAGCCAGTCTCCAGATCTCAACCCTATAGAAAACCTTAGGAGGGAGTTGAAAGTCCGTGTTGCCAAGCGAAAAGCCAAAAACATCACTGCTCTAGAGGAGATCTGCATGGAGGAATGGGCCAACATACCAACAACAGTGTGTGGCAACCTTGTGAAGACTTACAGAAAACGTTTGACCCCTGTCATTGCCAACAGAGGATATATTACAAAGTATTGAGATGAAATTTTGTTTCTGACCAAATACTTATTTTCCACCACAATATGCAAATAAATTGTTAAAAAAACAGACAATGTGATTTTCTGGATTTTTTTTTCTCAGTTTGTCTCCCATAGTTGAGGTCTACCTATGATGTAAATTACAGACGCCTCTCATCTTTTTAAGTGGTGGAACTTGCACTATTGCTGACTGACTAAATACTTTTTTGCCCCACTGTATCTCTATGGATTTTATTTCGGATCTCCCCGTCTCTCAAAGAATGTCGGTCATTTGGGTGGTTTGTGATCGCTTCTCTAAGATGGTCCATTTGGTGCCCTTGTTTAAATTGCCTTCCTCCTCTGATTTGGTGCCATTGTTTTTTCAGCATGTGGTTCGTTTACATGGCATTCCAGAGAACATCGTTTCTGACAGAGGTTCCCAGTTTGTTTCGAGGTTTTGGCGAGCCTTTTGTGCTAGGATGGGCATTGATTTGTCTTTTTCCTCGGCTTTCCATCTTCAGACAAATGGCCAAACCGAACGAACTAATCAGACTTTGGAAACATATCTGAGATGTTTTGTTTCTGCTGATCAGGATGATTGGGTGTCCTTTTTGCCTTTGGCTGAGTTCGCCCTTAATAATCGGGCCAGCTCGGCTACTTTGGTTTCGCCGTTTTTCTGCAATTCTGGGTTCCACCCTCGTTTCTCTTCAGGGCAGGTTGAGTCTTCAGACTGTCCTGGTGTAGATACTGTGGTGGATAGGTTGCAGCAGATTTGGACTCATGTGATGGACAATTTGACTTTGTCCCAGGAGAAGGCTCAACGTTTCGCTAACCGCAGGCGCTGTGTGGGTCCCCGACTTCGTGTTGGGGATTTGGTTTGGTTGTCGTCTCGTTATGTTCCTATGAAGGTTTCCTCTCCTAAGTTTAAGCCTCGTTTCATTGGTCCGTATAGGATTTCTGAGGTTCTCAATCCTGTGTCGTTTCGTTTGACCCTTCCAGCTTCTTTTGCCATCCATAATGTATTCCATAGGTCATTGTTGCGGAGATACGTGGCACCTGTGGTTCCATCCGTTGATCCTCCTGCCCCGGTGTTGGTTGAGGGGGAGTTGGAGTATGTGGTGGAGAAGATTTTGGATTCTCGTATTTCGAGACGGAAACTCCAGTACCTGGTCAAGTGGAAGGGTTATGGTCAGGAAGATAATTCCTGGGTCTTTGCCTCCGATGTTCATGCTGCCGATCTGGTTCGTGCCTTTCATTTGGCTCGTCCTGGTCGGCCTGGGGGCTCTGGTGAGGGTTCCGTGACCCCTCCTCAAGGGGGGGTACTGTTGTGAATTCTGTTGTCAAGCTCCCTCCTGTTGTCATGAATGGTACTTCGGCTGGTTCTGTCCATGGGCTTCCTCTGGTGGTTGTGAGTGGAGCTGCTGCTTCTGAGTTTCCTTCCACAGAGGTAAATTCGTTAGCTGGCTGCTCTATTTAGCTCCACTTAGATCATTGCTCATTGCCACCTGTCAATGTTCCAGTATTGGTCTTGTTCTCTACTGGATCGTTCTTGTGACCTGTCTTCCCAGCAGAAGCTAAGTTCCTGCTTGCTTATCTCTGGTTTGCTATTTTTCTGTCCAGCTTGCTATTTTGATTTTGTCTTGCTTGCTGGAAGCTCTGGAACGCAGAGGGAGCACCTCCGCACCGTGAGTCGGTGCGGAGGGTCTTTTTGCGCCCTCTGCGTGGTCTTTTTGTAGTTTTTTGTGCTGACCGCAAAGTTACCTTTCCTATCCTCTGTCTGTTCAGTAAGTCGGGCCTCACTTTGCTAAATCTATTTCATCTCTGTGTTTGTAATTTTCATCTTTACTCACAGTCATTATATGTGGGGGGCTGCCTTTTCCTTTGGGGAATTTCTCTGAGGCAAGGTAAGCTTTATTTTTCTATCTCTAGGGCTAGCTAGTTTCTTAGGCTGTGTCGAGTTGCATAGGGAGCGTTAGGAGCAATCCACGGCTATTTCTAGTCTGTGTGATAGGATTAGGGATTGCGGTCAGCAGAGTTCCCACTTCTCAGAGCTCGTCCAATATTATTGTAACTATCAGGTCTTTCCGTGTGCTCTTAACCACCAGGTCCATAATTGTCCTAACCACCAGGTCATAACACCTCATACTGTGTCCACACCAATCCCCATACTCCCACTCCATATACTGTGTCTGCCCCAATAATGTGTCCATTTTGCTCTTCACGTCTCCTTAAAGGGAATCTGTCACTCACCTCTTGGATAAACCTAAGCTATTAATATGGGCATACAGGTACTAGAATACTTAAAGGGAACCTGTCAGGAGGAGGGTGAACAGTAAACTACAGACAGTATCAGGTCGTTGCCGTTATACTGATTAAAATAATACTTTGGTTGATGAAATCAGTTTTGTGGTTGTCGTTTAATCTTTATTTTCAGTTTGATTTAATGAGATTCTTGTGCTTTGGGGCGGCTTGTTGGGGGTCCTCATGTGGTGCTCTGATTAGGTATACATCAATATGGCTTCTGACAGGTCACTGATCCCTAACTGACCTGCCCCCTAATTTACATAATGAATATATGTTTTGTGCATACTGAAAAAAAGACAAAAACCCTTCTGCAGGCAGGTGCCAGCCGTGGACCTGCTCTGCAGCATAATCACATGTTTACTGTGTTAATAATCCTGATAGTATTAACAAAAATCCATTTGAAAATGGTGCCCCCCGTGCCTGTGCAGTAGCAGTTATCGTTGTAAATAGAGTTGATCTGATAGCTTCAGCTTCTATAAAGCAGGCGCTGGTGGCGCCACCTTGCTAGGGAAGAGAAAACTATTTCCTCCTCCAAAATGACGCCGCCTGTGCCTGCGCAGTAGTGGCTATCGGATCACCTACATATGCAGTAATAGCTGCTACTGCTCAGGCACGGACAGCGCCATCTTGGAGGAGGAAATTTTTTTCCTTCTCTAGCAAGATAGCGCCGCAGTTGCCTGCACAATCCTACTGACAGGTTCCCTTTAAAATAGTCATACCTGTATGCCTGATAACTGCAGAGATGGGATTAACATAAAAGATTTAAAAGAAGAACAAGACCGCAGATATGAGGCATACAGGTATGACTATTTTAAGTATTTTAGTACCTGTATGTCCATATTAATAGCTTGGGTACGTCCAATGAGGTGACAGATTCCCGCTAATTCCCTCCCTAGTTATATGAAATCTTCAATCTCTTCTGCTCCAGGAGAGCACTTACTTGACTGACGTTCACTGCGTCTCTGTGGCGCTGGAGAGGGATGATCAGATGATCTTTTCACCCTGCTGACGACGCCCTCACTCTATAGTACAATTGATTGCTTGGCAGCCGACACAGAGAGAGGCCGATTCCCACTCCGGGGTATGGCAAAATATAGCCAGCAGGCTGTCCGCATTAGGCGGATTGACGGTGCCCCCCTGGTGGCTGTGCCTCAGTCATACGCCCCGCTCGCCCCCTCCACAGATATGCCTGTGTCTTTAAAAACACATATCAATATCATGTAGAAAACATCCTTCCACCACCATAGAAAAAGTATACATGCTTAAGACACAGTCCTTAGAAGACAAAATAGGAGCGCTCATGGGTGGGATTCAAATTTTTAACAGCAGGTTCTGTGTTTGTGTGTAGGAAAACCACACCCATTTTTTAAGCCACACCCTATTACACACACCTTTTCCTCAAGCATATACAAGTCGGGGCGCAGTCAAACCATACCTGCCTGCCAAGTTTTGAAGAAGGGAAAGGGTGACAAAGCTTGCGGCGCGCATAGTGAGCCGTGGCAAATTTTAGGCCACAACTCTGACCACACCCATTTCACATATACCAGTTACTGCACACTCAGAACTGGTATGATGCAAAAAGTTTTTCACAAATTTGTTGAGTCAACAAACAAGGTTGCCACCAAAAAATCCTTATAGATAGAAACCCAACTTTTCGACCCTCCCGGGTCTTATTCATGGGGTTACTTAGTTCACGATTAAATGTATATAGGTGGCAGAAGTAGGGCAGGAGGATAATTTCCTTAGTGCATGATCAGTCGCTTGTCATGAAGCGAGGAAGGGGCATAGGGATCCTCAGTAAGAGATGATAAACCCTCAGTGGGGTGGCCGTCACATCCGTGGTGGGCCTGTAAAGTTCTAAAACTCCTGCATGAGCGGCGTTCCCGCGCCCTGCTCCATGACTCAATAAATTTGTGAAAAACTTTTTGCATCATACCCGTTCTGAGTGTGCGGTAATTGTTTGGTATATGACTATTTGGACCTTATGGTCCGTTTTACCAGCACCTCCCTGTCCTTGATCTGAGTGCACACCATTACCCCACTACACACCCATTTCACAACTAGTCACACCCATATCCACGTCCCAACCACACCCATTTAGCACTGCTGATCACACTGTTTCATAAACAATAATTATAAACAAAAAACTATGGCCACACAGTGCTCCATACTGTATAATGGCCACACATGATGCTCAATACTGTATAATGGCCACACATGATGCTCCATACTGTATAATGGCCACACATAGGGCTCCATACTGTATAATGGCCACATAGTGCTCCATACTGTATAATGGCCCCACATGATGCTCAATACTGTATAATGGCCACACATGATACTCCATACTGTATAATGGCCACACATGATACTCAATACTGTATAATGGCCACACATGATGCTCCATACTGTATAATGGCCACACATGATGCTCCATGCTGTATAATGGCCACACATAGGGCTCCATACTGTATAATGGCCACATAGTGCTCCATACTGTATAATGGCCACACATGATGCTCAATACTGTATAATGGCCACACATGATGCTCCATACTGTATAATGGCCACACATAGTGCTCCATACTGTATAATGGCCACACATGATGCTCAATGCTGTATAATGGCCACACATGATGCTCCATACTGTATAATGGCCACACATAGTGCTCCATACTGTATAATGGCCACACATGATGCTCAATGCTGTATAATGGCCACACATGATGCTCAATACTGTATAATGGCCACACATGATTCTCCATACTGAATAATGGCCCCACATGATACTCAATACTGTATAATGGCCACACAGTGCTCCATACTGTTTAATGGCCATACATGATGCTCCAAACTGTATAATGGCCCCACATGATACTCAATACTGTATAATGGCCCCACATGATACTCAATACTGTATAATGGCCACACATAGTGCTCCATACTTTATAATGGCAACACATGATGCTCAATACCGTATAATGGCCCCACATGATACTAAATACTGTATAATGGCCACGCAGTGCTCCATACTGTATAATGGCCACACATAATGCTCAATACTGTATAATAGCCACACATGATGTTCAATACTGTATAATGGCCCCACATGATACTCAATACTGTATAATGGCCACACATGATGCTCCATACTGTATAATGGCCACACAATGCTCAATACTGTATAATGGCCACACATGATGCTCAATTCTGTATAATGGCCACACATGATGGTCAATACTGTAAAATGGCCCCACATGATAGTCAATACTGTACAGGTCCTTCTCAAAAAATTAGCATATAGTGTTAAATTTCATTATTTACCATAATGTAATGATTACAATTAAACTTTCATATATTATAGATTCATTATCCACCAACTGAAATTTGTCAGGTCTTTTATTGTTTTAATACTGATGATTTTGGCATACAACTCCTGATAACCCAAAAAACCTGTCTCAATAAATTAGCATATTTCACCCATCCAATCAAATAAAAGTGTTTTTTAATAACAAACAAAAAAAACAACAAATAATAATGTTCAGTTATGCACTCAATACTTGGTCGGGAATCCTTTGGCAGAAATGACTGCTTCAATGCGGCGTGGCATGGAGGCAATCAGCCTGTGACACTGCTGAGATGTTATGGAGGCCCAGGATGCTTCAATAGCGGCCTTAAGCTCATCCAGAGTGTTGGGTCTTGCGTCTCTCAACTTTCTCTTCACAATATCCCACAGATTCTCTATGGGGTTCAGGTCAGGAGAGTTGGCAGGCCAATTGAGCACAGTAATACCATGGTCAGTAAACCATTTACCAGTGGTTTTGGCACTGTGAGCAGGTGCCAGGTCGTGCTGAAAAATGAAATCTTCATCTCCATAAAGCATTTCAGCCGATGGAAGCATGAAGTGCTCCAAAATCTCCTGATAGCTAGCTGCATTGACCCTGCCCTTGATGAAACACAGTGGACCAACACCAGCAGCTGACATGGCACCCCACACCATCACTGACTGTGGGTACTTGACACTGGACTTCAGGCATTTTGGCATTTCCTTCTCCCCAGTCTTCCTCCAGACTCTGGCACCTTGATTTCCGAATGACATGCAAAATTTGCTTTCATCAGAAAAAAGTACTTGGGACCACTTAGCAACAGTCCAGTGCTGCTTCTCTGTAGCTCAAAAGTGGCTTTACCTGGGGAATGCGGCACCTGTAGCCCATTTCCTGCACACGCCTGTGCACGGTGGCTCTGGATGTTTCCACACCAGACTCAGTCCACTGCTTCCTCAGGTTCCCCAAGGTCTGGAATCGGTCCTTCTCCACAATCTTCCTCAGGGTCCGGTCTCTTCTCGTTGTACAGCGTTTTCTGCCACATTGTTTCCTTCCAACAGACTTACCATTGAGGTGCCTTGATACAGCACTCTGGGAACAGCCTATTTGTTGAGAAATTTCTTTCTGGGTCTTACCCTCTTGCTTGAGGGTGTCAATGATGGCCTTCTTGACATCTGTCAGGTCGCTAGTCTTACCCATGATGGGGGTTTTGAGTAATGAACCAGGCAGGGAGTTTATAAAAGCCTCAGGTATCTTTTGCATGTGTTTAGAGTTAATTAGTTGATTCAGAAGATTAGGGTAATAGGTCGTTTAGAAAACCTTTTCTTGATATGCTAATTTATTGAGACAGGTTTTTTGGGTTATCAGGAGTTGTATGCCAAAATCATCAGTATTAAAACAATAAAAGACCTGACAAATTTCAGTTGGTGGATAATGAATCTATAATATATGAAAGTTTAATTGCAATCATTACATTATGGTAAATAATGAAATTTAACACTATATGCTAATTTTTTGAGAAGGACCTGTATAATGACCACACAGTGCTCCATACTGTATAATGGCCACACATGATGTTCCATACTGTATAATGGACACACATGATGCTCCATACTGTATAATGGCCACATATGAAGCCCCATACTGTATAATCGCCACACAGTGCTCCATACTGTATAATGGCTACCCATGATGCTCAATACTGTATAATGGCCACACATAGTGCCACATACTGTATAATGGCCACACATAATGCTCAATACTGTATAATGGCCCCACATGATGCTCCATACTGTATAATGGCCCCATATGATACTCAATACTGTATAATGGCCACACATGATGCTCAATACTGTATAATGGCCACACAGTGCTCCATACTGTATAATGGCCACACACGACGGCTCCGCTCCATACATCTTGTACACACATGGCTCCGCTCCGTACACCTCATACACACACACGGCTCCGCTCCGTACACTTTGCATGCACGGCTCCGCTCCATACACCTCGTACACACACGGCTCCGCTCCATACACCTCGTACACACGGCTCTGCTCCGTACACCTCGTATACACATGGCTCTGCTACATCCACACTGTAAACCCCTCCTGACCCCACACATAAGCTTACCGTCATCCAGCACCATGACAGCATGGCAGAGTCCTGCAATACGCGGAGGCCCTTGATCATGTGACTCCTGACTCCTCCCCTCCTGTGACCTCATCACAGGTCCTGTGCGCACAGAGCAGCGGCAGCCATATATGTGATGTACGGCTCTCTGCGGGTGGAGGGATGCGGTACGGCAGTGCGGGGCAGACTCAAAATCGGAACTGCCCCGTGGGATACGGGAGGGTTGGGAGTTGTGGTACCGGATCGCGGCTCTGAATCTACTCGGTTCGGTGAACAGGCTGCTTTTTTAACGGGCTGTTCCATCGAACCAGGGAGAACCGGCCGAATCCCCTTGGAGCTCTCCATGGTGAAGTTCTGGTGATAAGAAACAGGGAAACGTAGGTGGAATCTGCTCACCTGGTGGAGTTGTGCAGGTCAGGCACCACTCTGATTAAAGTAGTAGTGAAGTGGTATTCCTCATATCGACTGCTGCATCAATCATTGAGGTCAACAGAAATGTTCATTAAAACTAATGTGAGACCAAAAGTAAGAAAAAAAACATTGTGGTGGGCGCTGTCATGATAAAGACAAGGATAAGAAAGTATTGAAAAGCCAAGAACATTTATTAAGGCAGCAACGCGTTTCAAAATCAATCTGATTTCTTCTCTAGGCTTTAGTTATATAAGGCAATGACTTTGGCTTTTTTTCTATGGTGGTGCATGGATATATCTACATGGATTTTAATATGTCGCAAAGTATTTTTAAAAGATCCTCTCACTGGAATCTCGCTTTCTTCACATAGTACGATGCCCCATACCCAGAATAATGCCCCCACAGCACATTACACCACAGCCGCTCACACATTATGATGCCTCCCCATCTGCCCACAAGCACTGCCATCACAGAGGGGCGAATATAGACATATTCCTATGAGTGAACAGTATACCTGCATGCAAGACAAAGTTTAGCTGCCATAAGATCAATGATTAGCCACAGCAGAGAAGAGCATAGAGGGTTATTCCTGTCTTTACCACATCAGAATCATCTGAGTGCTGAAGCCTGAATATGAAAAGAATTACGACATCAAAGACATTCAAATACAAGTGCCAGTGTATGAGGAAATGTGACGCCGTAACTGAGTACCTAGGCTGCAAGTTTTCAAACTAGGGCTCCTGCAGAGTAACATAATAAGGGTCATTACAAACCTGTGAATGAGTACTGTGCTGCACTGTGAAGGATAATAAGAGTGGGTGTTTGAGTGATGGAAGTGGTGCTGAAGTGTTTGTCAGCAGACTGGGGAATTGAGTGATGGAAGTGGCGCTGAAGTGTTTGCCAGCAGACTGAAGAATTGAGTGATGGAAGTGGCGCTGAGGTGTTTGCCAGCAGACTGAGGAATTGAGTGATGGAAGTGGCGCTGAAGTGTTTGCCAGCAGACTGAGGAATTGAGTGATGGAAGTGGTGCTGAAGTGTTTGCCAGCAGACTGAGGAATTGAGTGATGGAAGTGGTGCTGAAGTGTTTGCCAGCAGACTGAGGAATTTGGTAATGGAAGTGACGCTGAAGTGTTTGCCAGCAGACTGAGGAATTTGGTGATGGAAGTGGCGCTGAAGTGTTTGCCAGCAGACTGAGTGACGTGTCACCAGTTCTGAACTACTGGATTACTTATGCCATGCATGAATGGGGAATCCTCTTTATAAAGGCCGTGTTCACATTTTGCATTTTTAAACAGTTCTTCTGTAGCTAAATTTAGGAATACATAAAAAAAAAAAACACTCGTACATTTTTGGGGGATATTTATCTTGTCTTTCTAAAAACCTATAGCGTAAACTGCATAAAAATTGTATGAGCAAGAAGAACATTTGTACGTTTCTGATTAAGTATAGACTAGGTTTATTCCTACTCCATACCACTAGATGGTAATAGAACCATTACATTCAGAATTGTTACCGCGACTCACAGAAATGAAACATTTTACAGATTTTACTGATGACCTTATTGATCAAATTAATCTGATTGGTTGCACATCTCACTTGCACACGTTTGATAATGTCACATAATGTAACCTAACTGAATCTTGAATTTTTTTTCCCGTTGTACCATCTAAACAGTCATAAAGTGCATTTCAGAGGTATATTAAACACATTTGATGCTTTTTTCAAATTTTCTAATCATCAATCACCTTCATGACATCATACAATGCTGTATCTCAGCAGATAATGGAACTCTGACCCATAAAGACACAGAACTCGACACTAATAGGGTCAGGCCGACAACTCTGGGCACTTATTGCTGGTACAGTGGAGGGACAACGATAGGGACTTATAGTTTTTGAAGGCTCTGCACTTTTTAGAAATCCTTGACGGCATGTACAGTAGGCATGTTCATCGATGCCTAGCACAGGCTCTATTTCTAATATTCTGGTATAATAATACTGACATATAGACCCTACATAAACCTACCGCTATAATGCTGCCACCCATGTAATAAATAAAATCCCAAATAATACCAGCACACATGTCAAAATAATGCTGGGTGGTCTTAGTTTGCTCCCGAGGGTTCCTGCAATACCTGGACAGGGATAGATGCCCAAGAAGGGGATGATGGTGGGAGATTTGGGTGGGTGACCGTCCTAGTGTGCTGCGATATCTCTATTGTCAGATCATTTATCTGATGCTTTTCTTTCGTTCTAGCAGGAAGTCTGTATTTTTCCGATCGATGCCCAGAGGCCATGATTACTGTTCATTACAGTATAAACACAGTTCAATGATACCAAAAAGTCCTTAATCCCTTCCTCTTCTTCCAGGCAATCTTTTACAACAACAAAGGATTTGGGAGACCCCCAGGGGCGGTTTTATGCTGTTCGGGCGATATTGAGCTGGTATATACACAGCGCTCATAATACCGAAAATGCAAATTCTTAATGGGTATGCTGATTTTGGAAAATGATGACATATCAGTAGAATAAATAGGATAGGATAAATATTTATGAAAATTAATGGCCCCTGTGAATGAAAAGGCATAGAGGTCACCTGGACCGCTCGTACCATGAGAGAAGATAAGATTATCACTTCAGACAGTGGTCTGCGCGTTCTGACACAGGGCTAATCATATCTAAGTCTGAAAGTAGTAGGCAGTGCCATTCGCAGTGTCTCAGATAGAGGCAGAACGATCGCGGGCGCAGAGGGTGCAACAGAAATGGGGCCCAGAGCGGAGGTAGGCACGCCAGAGATATTTTCAGTTGGATGTCCGTCCTCAGAAAAAGCATCGCGGAGCAGAGAGTCACTGGCTCCCTGCACCACAATACCTGTAAACACCACTGGTTTATCAGAGGTCGGCAGGATGAAGCAGGAGCTGCTTGTTATGGGTTCTGGATAGGTAAGAAGGTTTTTTTTTCCCACTGCCATGTAAGAGGCACCACGGAGAGGGATATTATTACTGTATGGGGCCAGAATGGATGATCTCACTGTATGGGGGCCAAAATGAGGGGGCACTATAATTGTATGTGGGCCAGAATGGGGGACATTGTCATCATATGGGAGCCCAGAATGGGGGACATTGTACTATATTGGGGCCATTATTACTAATTTGGGGCCACAATGGTGGACTTTATCATTGGGTCACAACAAGGGATATTGTTACTGTATAGGGCAGAATGACATCATATTTTGTATAAGGCTCTGAATGGTGGACATTATCAGTGTATAGGGCAACAATGGTATTAAATGCAGGACATGCTGCGATTACGGCCTGTGAATGGGGGATGAAGGTCTTGTTAAACTAATACGGTGGGGAGCTTACGACGTTAAACGACCGGCAGTTGACTTAATTTTTGCCGAAAGGCAGCCTTTAAATTACCTGTCTGGATAGGCCGACTGCATTTAATATGCACACAGAACGATCAGTGATAGATCAGGAATAGACTGTTCAGTGCACATAGACTGTCATTGCTCTTGACAGCACATAAACTGTTTAAAAGGGACAATGTGCTGCCGAGAATGAATTTGAAGCCAGCCTAATAACAACTTTGCAATAAAAAAATACTCTTGTTCATTGGGTGATTGGTAGTTTGTTTACACTGGATGATTATCGGGAAATGCCGCCCCCTGCCTGGAAACTCATCCATCTCAAGGGGACCCGTACACTTTTGGACGGGGTTTACATAAACTTTTTGGCCTAGACTGGGACTGTATTTAATGCATCACATCAGTCCTGTCAAATTCTACTTCTATGGAAAAGATACTTATTAAATAGGTATTTACTGGAGGGTATGAAGGACATTTTCATGAACAGTTACTATAGGGATATACGTCTATGACTTAGTACTTCTTTAACCCCATCCTCAAATTTGACATACATATACATCACACATTGTGGGCTTCAGATCCATAAATGGCAGATGCCAGCTGTTTCATACAGCCGGCTTCTGGCCCTAACAGCAGTAACTGAAGCTAGCTCCAATGGCTTTTCTTTACGAACTTCAATGCCATTCCGGCAGCCATCATTTACCCACGTTGTCATCACAGGTGGCCAATGGATTGTCATGGTAGCCTTGAGCCTGATAAAAATGTCATATGTATCTCAAAATGGTAACTAGTAAACTCTACAGCTTCTTATGCAAAAAGAAAAAAAAAGACAGTCTTACTGATGAAAAATGAAAAAATAAAAAAGTTATGGGTCTCAGAGAATGGTGACAAAATGCCCCCCAAAAATGTGTTTTTGCAAAGTTCAGATTTATTTTTATAGTAAATTCTAAATAAAATGATACACGTTTGGTATCGTTGTCGTCATGATGGCCTGAAGAATCCTGCACAATGAAGGATGTAAAAATGAAACCCCAAAGAACGATAGAAAAATTATATATTTTTTTCACCATAATTGGAATTTTTGTTCCCCCTTTCTCCATTTCATTATATGGTAATATAAATGGCGTCATTCAAAACTACAACTCATCCTGCTTCGATGAGAAAAAAAAAATCAAAAGCTTATGGCTCTTAAAAGGGGAGTTATAAACAAAAGCACAAAAAAAAAATTCCCAAAAATGAAAAAGTTGGAGAAGACGTGAAAGTTATTGCCTATGTAATGGGAGTTTATCCTGGATGAACCCTACTAAAAATTTTCCTCTTAACAGGGTCTCAGACTTTGGGTGTTTTCGCGTCTGCAGACAGTTTGCATCGCAGTTAATTAAATCAGTCGTAGAAAAAGTGAACGCACTTGATAAAACACATGGTAACAAGATGCTTGATGGCTCCTCACATATGTTGCGACATAAATAAAATACTTACTGGATGTGAAGGATTTTATTGTGCCGTAATCTCTGCAAGTGTTAGAAGAAAGTAACATTCACCAAGCATGGAAAACGCTTCTGAGCACTTGTCTCCAGTCGTTGAGTTCTGCCAAGTTTTATGCCCTGTCTGTTCGATGCGTATCAAATCATTGCTGCACGGAGCATTCCCGCTCCTTAACTGGGAGATTTACGGCCCACAAGTGGTCCGTGCACACACCAGTCAATTCCTTTCCAGTACGCTGAGAAATGGGAATGCTATAGAGATACATATATACGATATATCATAGTATAGCGGGATATTTCTCCTTGGACCCAGCCCCCCACCATTTCACTAAACGCAATGTACAGCACCATAAAATGTGATAGCGATTCAAATTTGGCTCTATTTTCGATCCCCGGAACTCTCTTTTTTTTTTTTTTGGGGGGGGGGGGGTATCCTGCAGCCAAAATTTGCCTGTATTAGGAAATGTTTATGTCTAATGTGCACAGTGCAAAATACAAACCGTATTTTACTATTTTTTACTATCAGATCCGTTGCAGAAATGTAAAGCCGCAGATGTGATATAGAAAATCAGGGCTGCGGAGGACTCATCAATCATGGAATGGAGGGGGGATGATCCTCGGAGTATATGCAGATTTTCCTATGGAATCCGCTCTAAAATCCTCAACGCAAAAGATTGAACATGGCGTTTTTTTTTTTAGTAATTTTTTTTATCTGAACAAATTTTTTTTTACAGAACAAAACGCAAACTCACGTAATGTCAGCAAAGTGAAAAAGAATTTTGAGATCTCATGTACAGGTTGTGAAACATTTTCTGCATCTTTAAAGGGATAGGTTCTGAATCTGAATTTTATTTATTGAAATCCCGTGTGCTCGTATGTACAAGATTCCAGTGGGCGGTCCTACTCCGTGATTGACAGTCTTCTCTGTATGACTGCGTGCAGAGATAGCTGTCAGTCACTAGTAGGACGGCCTACTGGACACATACAAATACCAGGGATTTCAATGAATAAAATGCAGTTTGTTTTGAAAGTTTTCCAATAAACCTTTATATCATTCTGTTCAGTTTTTTTCTGCTCTATAAGGTGCTGTCCACAGATGGGACTCCATGTACAACCCGACAGATTCCCTTCATTATCTAAAATCGTTAAAATCTGCAGCATCTAAACTTTTTTTTGCAAATTTTCCTAGCTCCCTCTTTGTAATGCACATATTTAAATCTGCAGCAAAATCAGCACTTGACACATTTTGCTGTAGAAACGCTCATTAAAATCTCCCGCAAATCCGCTCTGTGTGCATTTATTGTAAGGGCTAATCCAATCAGTCAGTTTTCACGCACGAGAAAAATGGACCGCGTTTCATCAGTAATTTTCAGTGTCATTTTCAAAGTTTCATCTGAGTTTCATCCGAGGTGGTCCGATTTTTTCACTCACCCATAGACTTGCGTTGTTGATTTTGACCCAACACTTGGATCAAAATTGGACATGTCTCTGCTGTTTTTCATTGACCAGTCGCTCTGCAAAAAAATCGCAGACATGTGCGCAGCACCGGAGACTTTCATAGATATGAGTGCCATCTGTGAAAAACTGACGTTTCAATTTTTGGTCATGTAAAGTGGTTTTCGACATTTATTTTGACATTTATTTTGATGATCAATCCTTAGAAAAGGTAATTAATATCATATTGGTGGAGGTCTGCCGCTCAGTACCCCAACCAGTCAACTGTTATCACCTTTAAGTGGTATCTGACAGAGGTGATAACAATGGATAGGTAGGTATGCCTATTGTCAGATTTCCACAGATTTTATACTCATGACTTTGGCTACTTTCACACTGGCGTTTTTTTAATACGTCGCAATGCGTCGTTTAGGGGAAAAAACGCATCCTGCAGAGTTGTTTGCAGGATGCATTTTTGCCCCATGGAGTAACATTACCGACGCATTGCGACGTATTGACACACGTCGCAATCATCATGCGACGGTTGCGCCGTGTTGTGGCGGACCGCCGGGAGCAAAAAACGTTAAATGTAACGTTTTTTGCTGCCGACGGACCGCTTTTTCCGACCGCGCATGCGTGGCCGGAACACCGCCCCCACCTCCCCGCACCTCACAATGGGGCAGCGGATGCGCCGGAGAAATGCATCCGCTGCACCCGTTGTGTGGCGCATCAAATGCTAGCGTCGGAATCTCGGCCCGACGCAATGCGACGGGTCGAATCCGACGCTAGTGTGAAAGTAGCTTTTGTTGTGAATTCCGCTCTTGGGCTCCCTCCGGTGGTTGTAAGTGGCACTTTTGTGAGTTCTGCTCTTGGGCTCCCTCTTGTAGTTTCAAGTGGTATGGCTGCTCCTTGGAGTTAGCTGTCATCAGCTGCCTCCACTTATCGTCTCTTCTGCTCGGCTATTTAGGTCTGGCTGTTCCTTCAGCCAGTGCCACTTGTAAATGGTTCCTGGTTGGATTCACATCTCTTTGGATTTCCCTGTTTTCCTGACCAGTTCAGCAAAGCTAAGTTCTTACTTGCTCTGTTCTGTTCACAGATTGTGGACTTATCCGTTCAGTGCTTTCTATGTTTGTCCAGCTTATCAGTATGAATTATTTCTGTCTTGCTGGAAGCTCTGGGAAGCAGATTTATCCTTCACACCTTTAGTCAGGTGTGGAGATTTTTAGTAAACTCTGCGTGGATTTTAGTAGTGTTTTATACTGACCGCACAGTATTCCATCCTGTCCTATCTATTTAGTTAGACTGGCCTCCTGTGCTCATCCTGGTTTCATTCTGTGTATGTCTTTTCCCTCTCCACTCACAGTCGTTATTTGTGGGGGGCTAATCTATCCTTTGGGGATTTTCTCTGAGGCAAGATAGTTTTCCTGCTTCTGTCTTTAGGGGTAGTTAGCTCTTAGGCTGTGACGAGATGCATAGGGAGAGTTAGGAGCATTCCACGGCTGCTTCTAGTGTTGTGTTGAGCTTAGGGACTGCGGTCAGTACAGTTACCACTTCCTTCAGAGCTCGTTCCATGTTGCTCCTAGACCACCGCATCATACCAAGCTTTATCCTGAAGATGGGTCATCAATATAAAAATTGCAAACAGCTCTATAAGAAGGCAAGTAGGGAGCTAAGGTAAGGTAATGTGTCCTAGGAAAATCACGTGTTTTAGGACAAAAAGGTTCCTGTCTTATGAATCTCATCAGCACAAATCAAAGATTTGGAAAATAATTTGAGATTCTGTTTATATATCTTTACCTTACTGAAATAATGATGGTTCACACTGAGGAGAACTTGCAACATCTCATGTATCTTGTGCTTGCCACTTGTCAAAGGAAACAAAGGTCATGTATGCATGATTAAGGAGAACTTTGCATAAAATATCTGGCTTCCAAATGAGCGGTTCCTCCATCTGACATCTTTTATATGGCTAGATTCGACAGACAGATTTCTACCCCGACCCCATCACATGAATGTTTGGCTTGACTGAGCGTTCATGTGTTTTCAACCAGGACACGTTAGAAAATGCTACCAGACTCCTCTATTAAGTATGTCTAACCTGTGACTAAAACAATCAGCTGTTGAAATTCCAACTACCGATCTTTCTTTACCCCAATATCATTTGTCGGGGATAATCGTAAATCTCCCAAACACATCAGATGGTTGGTCGACTTTCTTTTAAGGTGTGTGAGGGCCTCAAAGTTGAACTTTCACCAGTAGTGATGAGCGAGTGTGCTCGTTGCTCGTGATTTCCGAGCATGCTCGGGTGGTCTCTGAGTATTTGGGGGTGCTCGTAGATTATGTCTGTGTCGCCACAACTGCATAATTTGTGGCTGCTAGACAACCTGAACATATATGGGGATTCCCTAACAAACAGGCAATCCCTGCATGTGTTCAGGTTGTCTAACAGCCGTAAATCATGCAGCTGCGGCGACACAAACATAATCTACGAGCACGCCAAAATACTCGGAGAACACCCGAGCATGCTCGGAAATCTCGAGTAACGAGCACACTCGCTCATCACTATTCACCAGGTCAAAAAGTGGTCAGTTTTGGCTTTTGCTTTATTCCCACTAATCCCATTGAAGAGTTTTACGCTCTCAGGTAGAGATTAGGTAGCATTCACACGTGTACTGGATTCTTTTCTCAAAACAATGTGACGTTTATTTCCACAGGTGGCACAGAACCAAAACAAAGTCATAAACATGAACCCTTGGCCCTGTCCAGGTGCTAATTAAACAGAACAGACCCTAGTACTCATGCACGGCTGAGATAGTCCCAATCCGGTCAAACACAACAGCTATCGTCCATAGCAACAAAGGATACTTGCAGTTCTCTGTGTAACACCCCAGGTAACCGGTTGTTACAGTGATGTTGCCTTCCTTTCGAGGAGGGTAATATCATGCTTGGAGGCAAGGAGGATTTCCTTTACCAGGTAACGCACCTACATACAACACATTTTGAATCCAGGCCAGAAGGGGGAGCTCTGAGCCCGGATTCAGGGGAGCTTCCCCAGCTTTAAGTATTCTGGTCTGGAGGAGGAGTTAGTTCAGTCTGGAGAGAAGGTGGAAGAGAGAGGCGTGAGTGCAGACAGTGGGGCCGTGCAGCCACATGTGAGCTGCAGCTCCAGGAAAGGAAGATAACCTGAAGGGTTGGAATGTCAGTGAGCATTTGAGGAAAGAAGCACAGGAGTAGGAAAGAGCTTAGAAGGGAACTGTGACCGGGCCCCCTCTGAGCTGAAGCGCAGGAACCAGGCATCGGGAACCCGAGGCTGTGTTGTACTCCAGGTCGCACGGCGGAAACGGAGGGCATGGGACTTTAGGTAAATCGCCTGCACCCACACCTGAAGGTTCAGCAGCACACTAAGAGCCCGAGTCATGATAGAGACCCTATAAAAAGGCTCACACTGCCCACCATACGGGTAACTGTCCCAGGACAGGAGAGAGAGGACTTTGTATGGAAGCCACAGGCAGCAAGGACCTCGCATACGAGTGCGAGTAGGAAGGCTTATGGACTTCACCTGGGAGAGGGATCCACTTCTGCCTCCAGGCCGGCCGGACCATATCACGTCCTGTTCCTGGTACCCTGGACTGTGGCCTACTACCACGAGTAAACCAGGTAAAGACGTTACAACTCTGTGTCCTCCATTTATTTGCCAGCATACATCCTCCCTGCCCAGCACACCTGGAGCCCTGGGGACCCCACTTCATCTGTGGGAAGCGTCACCATCTTTGCTGCAGTAGCATTGGCCCAGAGGACCCCTTTAAGCAGCGTCGGTCCCCTCTGACCGAGAACCACAGGTGACGTCACGAACACAAACTTTATTACAAATCCCTTAAAAGACCTTTCCCTTTAACTTGGACGTCCAGGGCCACGGACTCGGTCGCTGCCACCATGACTACCCCTTAATTACGACCGGACCCGGTACTGAGTACCCCACTGCCCTGGCGGGGCAGGTGACTCATCTGCACATGGGCTGGGCAGAGTCTTCTCAGAGAGGGATTCTGGATTGTCTCTCCAGCTCCAACACAATCCACTCTGGTCAGCTTCCCCCAACTGACTGATTTAGATGAACACCTAGCCTGTTTATATGCAGCGCTAGCCAGGTGCTCCTAATCAGAGCTTGCAGAGCCAGGATTTAGCCCTAACCTACCTGGTATTGCTACACCTTGAATATTCCAGTTTTTGTTTTTTTTTTAAATCCGACATACAGTTCCTGATATATGCACCTTTATATTAAGTGCTAATTCATGGCTCACTGGATAATAATGCAAAGCAACCTAAAGACTCACCCCAGAAGATCCTTTTTTGCCAGGCTCTGTAGTAAAAACCATAAAAACGAGCAGCAAATAAATCTTTGCAACCGTATGGAGGATAAAAAAAACAAAAAACGGAATACACAGGGGAGAAGCAAAAATAAAATAAAAGCTAAACTGGCTACTTTTGAGATGGTGGCAGGTACTCTGTAAGATTCATGAAGTGAGACATTAACCTTAAAACTGGTAATTATTTTTTCTTTGTCATAGATGTCAAGTACGGTAATTACATGATTGTAGTAATAATAATAATAATAATAATACAATAGTGAGATAATTACAGCTGCCCATTTACCCACAGGGATATTTTGCTATGACAGGGGGTAATACATTATATAAACTACGGTAATCAATCCCAATGTTCGAAATGTATAGAGATAATTTAAAAAGAATATTAGTTTAGTAGTTTAACCTGCTGGTTTTAAAAAGGCCAATGCAGTGAAGAATAAATGACATTGGTTTTATACTGAATTTACAACTTGGGGAACTAAACCATCATTGCCTGTAAAATGTATTCAGCCACTGTAAATCTAACAGCAGCATTCCCTGAATACTCAGATGGCCATTAGCACTGACAGCTATACGTATAATGAGTGCTAGTATTGTACAGAGACTACTGCAGACAAGGGAGCATGCAAAAAGTTATATAAATCCTCATAGCAAAAACATAGGATAGTCCGTATGTCAGAAATGCAAAGATTAAAAGGGTTGTTCAGGACTTTAACTTTGATGGCCTACCCTTAGGAAAGGTCATCAATGTCTGATCAGTGGGGGTGCGACACCCGGCATCCCCGTCGATCTGCTGTTCCTGATGTCGTTGGCAGCCGGAACTGTGCAGTTGCGGAGCTGCACAGAACAGCTCTGTTGACTGCATAGTGGCCGCTGCCTGGTACTGCACATCCGCTACCTATTCAAATCAATAGTGGCTGGATGTGTAGCACCTGAATGTGGCAGCTACTTCGTCAACAGAGCTATGCAGTGCAGCTCTGCAACTGAGCATTCTTTCCGCCCCTGATACCAGGAACAGTTGATGTTCTGAGAATTTCAAGGAGCTCACTGGCTGGGCGAATCCTCTAAGTCCAAGGTCCAGGTGGTCACATAGGCCACAGGCGTTGATTTACCAGGTTGTTCAACTGAGGGAATGGAAACCGTAAGTAGACAGGTGGAATGTTGGAAACCGTAGGCAAGCAGCGGACGTCAGGAAACCATAGTCAATCAAGTGGAGTACAGGAAACTACAGACTGGCAAGGGGTGTCATGTCAGGTAACTGCAGGCAAGCAGGTAGAGTTCAGGAAACCTTAGAGAGATGGAGGATGTCAGGAAACCGCAGGCAAGCAGAGGACATCAGGAAACTGCAGGTAAGCAGGTGGAGTTCAGGAAGCCGCAGGTAGGTGGAGGACATCAGGAAACTTCAGGTAAACTGGTAGAGTGCAAGATGCAGCAGGCAGGTAGAGAATGCCAGAGAACCGCAGGTAAGCAGATGTAGTGCAGGAAACTGCAGTCATATTACAGATAACACTCTGGAGTAACGGGAAAGTCAGCAACCAAGGAAGACACACACACAGCCAGGAAGACATCCTGAAAACTGCATTGGACACAGAGAAGAGAGCAAGAGACCCGAGGACAGATAGCTGACAGAACTCCGGAGTTACTAGAAGCCGCAGACAAGTAGGAAGAAGCACTAAAAGCTACTAGTCTACAGAAGATGTCCTACAGCCCACAGCCAGGCAGCTGTGCAACCAAACTGAAAGTTTAGTTTCAGATTAAACTTCAAGGCCCCAGTGTGTGTCTTAGAAGCCCTTAAATAGGCCCAGGCAGTCCATGAATGCACTACAAACCACCTGCAAAGAACATCGTTGAGCACAAGAAAGTTCAACAGACAGGGACAGATAAAGAAGACACAGACCTTGGACATGTGTGTAACCGATCAAGCAATGTTAAAGTACCGAGCAACCGATACTGATAAACCAGGTACTGGTTTCATCTTGTCCTGGACTTAGAGTCCTGTGTACTATACAGCAGTGCCCAGGCCAACGGTGGAATTGTGTCCTTACATTTTTACAGTCAATGACCTTTCACGCCACCTTCATGCCTCTTCCACGACCCATTTTCCATTCTTCCAAGAGTGTGGCATGTCTTCTCTTTCTTCAACCTACAGAATGTCTCAGGAGAGTTACATACTAAAAGTAAGAAAACCCACCAGGGAAACCACTACCAATTCTAACTATAATATGCCCAAATCACTCTATAGTCTAAAGAGTTTATATACAGATTCTTCCCTTACCTTTGCACCCTTATAGCCAAGTGGTCACATAAAGACACATATACAGTAGTATAAACATCTCCCAACAGAATATTAAAAATCATGATTTTTTTTCAAAGCTTGCCGTCTTGAAATATCAAAGAGGAAAAGTGGGGTAGGAAACATTTGTACGGTAGCTTGGATCTCTTGTATTACTTTGCATGGTATAATTTTATAGCACGCATTTCTCACTGCTCGAAACTCACGAGTCCTTGAATAATGTGCTGTATTATCATTGTCATATAACAGTACCAGGGTGATCAAAAGGATAAAACTCGGTACTAACGTGTCCTAAAATAAAATCCAGATTAGCAAAGTAGCAGTTTTTGGCTGCTTCGTGTCAAGGATACGGATATCACCCATCATCCTTTGACACTATAAGCAGACTGTTATGTTATCTTCCTTAGGGAATCTTAATGAAAATGTAAGTTTTATGGGAGGATTAGTCAGCTGGAGCCTGGGATCACTGTCTCGTTATTAGCATGAACGCCTGATCCTAACATCTTACTGTAGCTGAAGGCAAGTTCATCCAGACATATTTATCACCTCTTGTAGTAATTGACGATGAAAAGTTTGCCTCTCGGTTACGAGCAATCTCCAAAGCAAAAAACGATTGTCTTCCTACCTCCACTGTCAGCAGATTATTATAGACTGGCTCTGTAGTAAAGTAATACCTGAGTAATATCCAAGACTTTGAATGCTTTACTGGATAAAGACTAATGAAAATGAAGACTTACTTAGAAAGATTGGCCACCACACATAATAGACTTAAGTTGGACGTACCGGCTAATATCGGCAGAATCAACCGGCAACGAATGAGTTTGGGGGCCTCCCATTTTTCCCCAACAGCTGATGTTGGGAAAGAGAAGGATTCAGCCTGTTTGAATTTGAGAAGCTGATACTTTTTTTCCCCATGAGATAAGTAGCCTCTGGCTGTGATTCTTTCATGGAGACCATGAGAATGCTCATTTCCCGATAATGGTGGAGCCAAAAGAGGGTTGCAGATCACCCTACGAGAGAGCAAAAATACAGGTTCATAGGATGAAATGATCTTTGGGTGGCAAAAAAGATCATTGTTCTCGGCTACGCCTAATCCTGTGCATTCAGCACTTTTGCTGCCAAGAATAATTGACTATTACAGATCGTTGAGTGCACTCTGAAGCCAGGTCGGACTGTGGAAACCGCAACCCATGTTACCGGCCGATGTAACATTGCTACTCACTTGGGAGCAGGATGAGGTATATATAATCATATAATCATAGAATGTTAGAGTTGGAAGGGACCTCCTGGCTCATCTGGTCCATCCCCTTGCTCAATGCAGGATTCACTTCATCACCCCAGACATATATCTGTCCAGCCTCTGCTTGAAGACTTCCATTGAAGGAGAACTCACCACCTCTCATGGCAACCTGTTCCACTCGTTGATCACTCTTACTGTCAGAACCTTTTTTCTAATATCTAATCTGTCTCCTCAAATTCAGTTTCATCCTATTGCTTCCAGTCTTTCCTTGCGAAAATGAGAATAAAGCTGATCCCTCTGCAGTGTGACAACCCTTGAGATATTTGTAGACAGCTATTACGTTTCCTTTCAGTCTTCTCTTTTGGAAGCTAAACATTCCCAAATCTTCTAACCATTCCTCATAAGACATTGTTTGCAGACCGGTCACCATTCTGGTCATTCTTCCTTAAACTTGCTCCAGTTTGTTCATGTCTTTTTTTTAAAGTGAGGTGCCCAGAACTGGACACAATATTCCAGATGAGGTCGTCTGACCAAAGAGAAGTAGAGGTCTGATCAAAAAGCAGTATCATAGGAACCGTTTCTATTTAAACATTCAGCTGGTTTATTTCACGTCTCATAAACAAAATCACAAGAAAACTTAAATTCAGCCCTTGTCCGGCACAAAGTGAAACGCAGTAAAAAGTCAATACAATAGTGCGATTCCGCACACTTGGGTTACAGTCCAGTTTTAAGCTTAGTAGTTTAGCAAAGACACACAGTCCTAGAGAATCTGCACACCTCCACACACAGATCATACAAACAGGCCTCATTTTATGATGTGACCCACACCCAGGGGTACAGATATGGTGAACAACCATCCCCCCCCCAAACAAATAAACCTGGCCCTGTCATGGCTGTTTAATCCTCTTAGCACTATGCATATTTGAGCATTACTCCAGGTTTACATCACAGAGTACAACCACCTCCGCGATTTACTGTATATCTCCCATCCACTATGTATCCGGCAGTCACCTGCCATTATATATTGTGCCTTGTAATTGCACCTTAACAAGTCAGTCAAGTCAGATTTTTATATTCTAGCAAACATTGAAGTTTGGTATTGATTGGCAGCAAGCAGAAGCTAAAAAGGAGTAATATAAAATGTCCAGGATAAAGATAAATTGTAAAACTTCAAAATGCAGAATAAACCCCTTTTTGCTGATTTTTCTGTAAGATACCCGCAGATCTGTAACAAAATTAACAGCTTCAGAACCAAAAAATACAATTTTTTAAAAATTAAATAAAAACAATATTTTCTGTCCAAAGCGATCCTGAGATTTTAACAACAGTTCAAAAGAATTAGTGACTCAATAGGAAAAAAACGACCCGATCTGCAAGTTTTTCTCCTGTAATTTTTGTGGATACAACAAGTTTGTTTGTGTGCATATCGAGACTTCTGTGAAGGTGCCTGTGCTTTACACAGGAGACCCGCAGCAGATGGCAGAGTAAATATGATCCTTTAATTGTTTAACTGGAGACTTTAACATGAAAGACCCTTATGACACGCAGGTACGTTCATCACAGCGCACATAGTGCCTCAGGACAGTCTTGTGTGGTCCTACGAGTCGGATCTCCAGACTCTTGTGTGAATTTTCTTTAATGACTTTTTTTTTAACAGATCACTCTCCGCTCACATTGATTAAATTGCACATTTATTTCCATAGTTCAAAAGCTCAGCATCTGTCCGCGCCCTGGAACGCCGCATTGCCCATATGTACACGGTGGATGAGCGCTCGTGATATCACTGTGGGATCGGACACATAAAGCTTTTCTTACAAGTCATTATTTTTGCTGTCAAGTTTAACGGGGTTCTCCAGGAGTGAGGTCCCTCTTTACCGACAGGAAATAATCAACGGCTGTGATTGCTCAATATGGCGGAAAGCGAACACATCCTTACAAACAACTATCCGTACATGGTCCTATTTCACGTGCATAAGTAGCGGAAAAGGGATCCTTTACTTGGGTGGTTTGCCACAATCCTGACCACCAGGAGATAAGAAACTAAAAGGAGGTTTTCCGAAAGCCATCTACCCGCTAAAGTTTGTTTTTATCAAAATAAAATTGTTCTTTATTGACTTCCCCCGGGTCCAGTATTAAGCCACGATGGCATCACATCAACAGCGCTGCAGCCAAACACTGAGCTCAGAGTTGACGGTGCGAGCCACTCACAGCCAATGAGTCCACTGACTGGCTGCAGTGCTGTCAATGTGACATGGCAAATACTCATCTCTAGACTCTGAGAGGGTGAGTAAGGAACCAAACTGCAGCCGGATGACAGGAGGTTTCCGAAAGTGGAAACCCCTTTATAGGCTATTCCTAACATTTAATGTTATGACCTATCCAACAGATTGGAGTGATGGTCTCGAAATTCTCACTTTATTCTCTAAGGGACTGTCAGATATATCAGTCCCATGGAGGATGAATGGAGCAATGACGTTCATGCGCAGCCACTTCTCTGTTCTGATGGGACATTTCAATGTCTAGTCTCGGAAATAAATGGTAATTCCATTGATCCATTAGTTATCACCATTAGCCTTGACATGGAATGAAGCCGGCTTAGCTATTGAAATGAGCGAGTCAGCCAGACCCCTTCACACACAGTAATGATGATGACCTGGTGGCACAAAAAACATTATCCTGTGTCGGGCATAATTGTGCCTTTTATTAGAAAAATCATTGTCAAAGGGGTTGTCCAAAGCCAGCCTTCTATTTTTGCCTCCAAAACAGCCCCATAATTGTTCATAGGCTTGGATTGCAATTCAGTTCCATGTGCAATACCAAATGAATAAAAGTGGCCTTATTTCTGGGAAAAGGAATAAGTTAAGTTATTTTTTTTATCCTCCCTAGTTGAAATTGAATTTCTATCCAAATTCGAGCAAATCTAAAAAATCCCTCTAATTTCAGCGAATTTGCTCGCCTTTATTCTAATACATCAGTCTTAATGAAAACTTTAATGATTGCTTGGTGGGAATTTACACAGAGAGGGATGTAGCGAGATTGGATATTTCCACCTGGGGCCATTGGTCACAGCCCAGTGGTAAGAGGAAGATTAAGATCCTGGTAATAGAATTACAGGAGGAAAAAAATCCAGGTTTGCAGGAAAAATGTAGAACTCAAAGGGTGAGGAGGCCTCTCAGGTAACCACTTAAGAGTCAAACCCTCTTCTAAAAGAATTCTTTATTATTGATGAAGTAGGGGATAGTTTTTGGAAAGTTTGCTGTAGGCAACTCTCTGGTAAGTGCTCACTCCCTATTATATTCTGCTATGGTATGTTATGCACAATCATGGCTGAAAGCGTTGGCACCTTTGAAATAGTTCCAGAAAATGAAGAATTTCTCCCAGAAAATTATTGTCATTACACATGTTTTGTTTAAAATTGTTGTCATCTTTCCAAAAATGTGACTAAACAACTTTGTCAAGCATATGCTGCTCGTTCAAACGTACCTGTGTCAAGTAACAGGTGTGGGCAATATAAAAAAACACACTTGACATCAGATAAAAAGGGAAGAAGTTGACTCAAGCATGGCATTGTGTGTCTGTGTGTACTACACTAAACATGGAGAACAAAAATAGGAGAAGAGAACTGTCTGAGGACTTGAGATCCAAAATTGTTGAAAAATATCAACAATCTCAAAGTTACAAGTCCATCTCTTGAGATCTTGATGTTCCTTTGTCCACGATGAGCAACATAATCAAGAAGTTTACAACCCATGGCACTGTAGCTAATCTCCCTGGACGTGGACAGCAGATAAAAATTGATGAAAAGTTGCAATGCAGAATAGTGCAGATGGTGCACTAAGCAGCCCCATTCATGTTCCGAAGAAACTGAAGCTGTCATGCAGGCTCATGGTGCATCAGTGTCAGCACAAACTATCCGCTGAGATTTGAATGAAATGAGACACTAAGGAAGGAGACCCAGGAGAACCCCACTGCTGACACAGATACATAAAAAAGATAGACTGCAGTTTGCCAAAATGTATGTGAGTAAGCGAAAATCCTAGTGGGAAAGTGTCTTGTGGACTGATGAGACCAAGATAGAGCTTTTTGGTAAAGCACATCATTCTACTTCTTACTAAAAATGTAATGAAGCCTACAAAGAAAAGAACACAGTACCTACAGTCAAATGTGGTGGAAGTTCAAAGTTGTTTTGGGGTTGTTCTGCTGCCTCTGGTACTGGGTGCTTTGATTGTGTTCAAAGCATCATGAAATCTGAAGATTACTAAAGGATTTTGGGTAATGTAATGCCAAGAGTCAGAAGGCTGGGTTTGCGTTATAGGTCATGGGTCTTCCAGCAGGACAATCACCCCATACATATTTCAAGAATCATCAAGAAATGGATAGAAAAAAAAAAAACATGTTGGAGAGTTCTGAAGTGGCCAGCAGTAACTCCGGACCTAAATCCAATTCAATACCTGTGGAGAGATCCTAAAATTGCTGTTGGGAAAAGAGTAGTCCAAAAACTCCATTTGAAAGGTGTAAGAAGCTTGTTGATGGTTATAGGAAGGGGTTCATTGTAGTTATTTATTCAAAATGTGTGCAACCAAATTTTAAGTTGAGGGTGTTAGGGCTAGCGGAACGCACCATGTAAATATAGATGTTTTATTGAAATTGATGCGTTCGCAGCCCGGGGTCCACCGTACAGGAGTACCTGCTGCTAGCAAACGGCGGAACTATATGGCGGTATGAACTAACTCTGTTATTTCACAGAGTAGCCGTGAAAGCAAAGCACTGTGCCCTGTTAGACTTCACAGAGGCACAGGCTAACTACCCAACTGAGAGCAGTCAGTGGTCATGCATGCACACAAAACTCCTCGCCGGAGGTGCCAGCATTCTAGGGGCTTATTTCAGATGGGTCCCTGAGCACAAACTTACATGACCACACTGGCGCAAAGTACATAACATAGAAAGATACTAGCGCATGG
The DNA here is from genome assembly GCF_032444005.1 of Ranitomeya imitator. Taxonomy (NCBI): domain Eukaryota; kingdom Metazoa; phylum Chordata; class Amphibia; order Anura; family Dendrobatidae; genus Ranitomeya; species Ranitomeya imitator. Next base: position 820,307,982 of record NC_091283.1, read on the forward strand.
CCGTGCGGCCATGCGAGCCTTAAATAGTTGCAGCACGTACAGGACCTTCCTAGAAGGACCAATGAGAGGCTGCCACATAGCCTGAGCACCTACAGGACCTTCCTGAAGGACCAATGGCTTTAGCTGCAGTATCTGAACATGTGACCCTCGATTTCCACTGAGAGATCTCACTCTGGGCATGCTCAGAACGAGAAGAGCAGGACTTAGTCCCAGAAGCGTCTGCTCGCCGCTGCCCAGCACTAACTTCAATGGCAGAAGCAGGAAAAGCAGAAGTAACTCTTTGTACAGAGTCGGACTGAGCGAGACGCTGGGACTGACATCTCCGCTGAGCAGGCTCCACTGTGGCAGGAGAAGAATGGGAGACCGCAGCAGAGATGGCCCGAGATTCCCCCTGTGCAGAGGCGGGAACTTGACCTCTAACAGAGGGTGCCAACAATTTTGTCTGACCCTTTTTGGGGTTATGTGTGAAATTATGTCCAATTTGCCTTTTTTTCTTAGTTTTTTGTGTTGTTCCATTACACAACAAGGAAATAAACATGTGTAACAAAACGTGCAATTACAATAATTTTCTGGGAGGAATACTTCATTTTCTGAAACAAATTCAAAGGTGCCAAAACTTTTGGCTATGACTGTAAAATTTATGGTTTACGTGTTCCCAGAGGCAGAGATTTACATCTTTATTTTCATAACCTCTGATCCGTAAGTGTCACCTTGTGTGGTGGCGCTAAGAAATGGAGACACACTGCAGGAGCTACATGGAGAACGGCTCTGACACTTGACTCTTACTGTATTATTAGGGTCTTGTTTTCTGGGTATTCTGATGAAGCAAAGCCTGAGTTGTGGGAATACATGTGAACTCTCTGAACTTGTCAGAGCAGGACATTTGCAAAGTGTGCGTGTATGACTATTAGGTTTCGACATGCCATAAGCGATTACAATATGATGTATTACGTCATAGTAGGAAATTCCTAATATATGAACTGAAAAATACATGCACAGTCCTCTGTTGCTTTCCATTGACCCAATGGCACTAAGAACTTGTTTATTAAAGGGAACCTGTCACCTGAATTTGGCGGGACCGGTTTTCGGTCATATGGGCAGAGTTTTCAGGTGTTTGATTCACCCTTTTCTTACCCGCTGGCTGCATGCTGGCCGCAATATTGGATTGAAGTTCATTCTATGTCCTCCGTAGTACACGCCTGCGCAAGGCAATATTGCCTTGCGCAGGCGTGTACTACGGAGGACAGAGAATGAACTTCAATCCAATATTGCGGCCAGCAAGCAGCCAGCAGGTAAGGAGAGGGTGAATCAAATACCTGAAAACTCCGCCCATATGACCGAAAACCGGTCCTGACAAATTCAGGTGACAGGTTCCCTTTAAGTCACTAGACTGCCAGTCACTAGACTGCCAGGGCTATTAATTCTGAACCCACTAGGCCACCAAGTGTATTATTACAACATCATTGGAATACTAGTAATATTCTCATTATTTAGAAGTGAAGCTGTAGATGTGCTGTTCCGTGTAAGTTATGCTCTTAAGTTTTAATGTGTTTCATGATATGTATATTCTTACATTTCTGCTCTGCTGCCACCCAATGGCCTTTTTCCGTATGGCAGCTTGTTATTAATTAATTCTTGTAGGCATGTCCTCCACTTCCGGTTCAAGGGTCAAGTCTTCTCTTCCTCTGGCAGCCATTTCATTTTCAGTTTACATGCTGTTGTGAGAGGGCACGCTTGAACCGGGCTTAGGAAGGCATCAGTCTTTCGACCTCTTGCTGTCACTAATACACTTGCTGTACTTGACTCAACTCTGTAGAAGTTACTGTATACCATCCTATGCTGTACGTCCAAATTTCCAAATGAACAAGTCATCTCTCCAGACGCTGAACAGCATTGGTCCTGTCTGCCCTACGTCGAGGAAAACTGAAGGTACGAATCTCTCACAACACTTGTCAACTACACCTCCATTCGCCTCATGTGGAGACAGAACAGTAGGAGATATAGAGGTAGTGGTAATACCTGGGCCCTGTTGCCAGAAGGGGACCAATGGTCCTCCTGCTACATAAGAACACAACAGTATTAGGTAGTTGTGAGTCCAGTTACAGATTTTGCATTGGGTTATAGAGATTCCAGTTATATGCCTGGTTACAACATAAGATTTGAGTATTGGTAAGGAAAATTCTTGAATAATTCTGTGAACGTAATACTGTTAGGCTCATCAGGTGAGGTGGATCCTCCAAGCCCAAGACCTGTGCAGGCACATGTGCCATGGATGTTGGTACAGCAAATAGGTGAGGCACGCAGGATATGAATAATTGGGATACTGGAAACTGCAGGCAGGTAGGAGATGTCCAGAAGACCACGGACAGGTAGCTGGAATGCTGGAAACTGTAGGTTGGAGACAATCAGGAGATCATGGACAGGTAGCTGGGATGCTGGAAAGCACTGTCAGGAGACATTCAGGAGACCACTGATAGGTAGATGGGATTCTGGAAACCGCTGGCAGGAGTCATCCAGGAGACCACTGACAGGTAGCTGGGATGCTGGAAACCACAGGCAGGAGACATCTGGGAGATAACTGAAAGGCACCTGGGATGCTGGAAACCGCAGGCAGCCAGGAGATGTCCAGGAAACCACAGAAAGGTAGCTGGGCTGCTGGAAACCACAAACATGCAGGCAGTCAAGCAGGTTAAGGTGTACCAAAAAACTCAGAGTTTTAGAAGCACGGAAGTTTTAATACCAAGGCACAGGTGTGTGTCTTGGGGAGCTTTATATAGGCTCAGGCAGATGATCACATGGCAGCATGCCAGACCATCTTCAAAGCCAGATGTAGAGCACAATAGTTTAGTGGTACGGGTTGAGGGATCCAGGACAGTTGCGTAACAAATGTAAGAAAGAGGCCACACCACGGTGACACTCGGGCATCACCAAGTTTCAAGACAATTCCTTGTAGACTCCGTGTGAAAAGCACGATGTGATTAGAGATGAGAGAGCAGAGTCATAAGAAGCTGAATTTGGGGGGTATCTGGCCAAATGTCGTGCACCCGCTGACTTTCATGTGCGGGATTTTAGGGGCTGGGATGGCATTTAAAGAAACCTTATATTGAAGCAGACAGCTGGGAAGATGTAAAGGATTGGCGATCTGAGCAGACGAGGCAGAAGGCGGCAAACAGAGGGCACCAGATAGAGTGACCATAAATGAGAAATGTATAGTCACTAGTGATGAGCGAGTATACTCGTTGCTCAGGTTTTCCCGAGCACGCTCGGGTGGTCTCCAAGTATTTGCTAGTGTTCGGAGATTTAGTTTTCATCTCTGCAGCTGAATGATTTACAGCTATTAGCCAGCTTGAATACATGTGGGGATTCCCTAGCAACCAGGCAACCCCCACATGTACTTAGCCTGGATAGTAGCTGTAAATCATTTAACTGAGGCGATGAAAACTAAATCTCCGAACACTAACAAATACTCGGAGACCACCCAAACGTACTCGGGAAAACCCGAGCAACGAGTATATTCGCTCATCACTAAGGCTGCCATCACATTAGCAGTATTTGGTCAGTATTTTACATCAGTATTTGTAAGCCAAAACCAGGAGTGGAACAAATAGAGGAAAAGAATAATAGTAGCACATGCACCACTTCTGGATTTATCACCCACTCCTGGTTTTGGCTTACAAATACTGATGTAAAATACTGACTAAATACTGCTAGTGTGACGGCAGCCTAATAGTCACTTTTCAGTCCCAGGAAGGAGGTTGCTTTGTTTGGCTTCCATATAACACCTAATAACACTTATTACCGTATATACTCGAGTATAAGCCGAGATTTTCAGCCCACTTTTTTGGGCTGAAAGTAACCCTCTCGGCTTATACTCGAGTCATACCAAGGGGTCGGCTGGGGATGGAGAGCGGAGCTGTGTAATAATACTCACCTGCTCCTTGCGCTGTCCCTGCATGTATGTTCCCCGGCGCGGCTACTTCTTCCTGTAGTGAGCAGTCACATGGTACCCCTCATTACAGTAATGAATATGGACTCCACTCCCATAGGGGTGGAGCCGCATATTCATTACTGTAATGAGAGGTACCATGTGACTGCTCACTACAGGAAGAAGCTGCCGGCGCCGGGGAACAGACGTGCAGTGACCAAGCCAGGAGCAGGTGAGTATAACGCAGTGTGCTATATTCACCTGTCTCCCGTTCCACCGTTGGCGCCGCTGCGTCTTCCCCGTCCTCTGCAGTGACGCTCAGGTCAGAGGGCGCGATGGCGCAATTAGTGCACGCCGCCCTCTGCCTGAAGGTCAGTGCAGAGGACGGGGAAGACTCAGCGGCTTTCGGCGGTGGAACGGGGAGCAGGTGAATATACTAAGGGCCGGGGGCCTGAGTGGTGAGTATGTGATTTTTAATTTTTTTAATTGCAGCAACAGCATATGGGACAAATGTCTGTATGGAGCATCTTATGAGGCCATGTGCAGCATTATATGGGGCAAATATCTGTATAGAGCATCTTATGGGCCATGTGCAGCATTATATGGGGCAAATATCTGTATGGAGCATCTTATGGGGTCATAATCCACATTTGTGCAGCATTATATTGGGCATATTTTAATATGGAGCATCTTATGGAGCCCATCATAAACTGTATGGAGCATTATATGGGGTGCATTTTGTATGGAGCATCTTATGGGGCCATCATGAACTGTATGGAGCATTATATGGGGCTACTGATTCAATATGGATATTCAAAAACACTTAACCTACTGATGTCTCAATTAATTTTACTTTTATTGGTATCTATTTTTATTTTTTACATTTACCGGTAGCTGTTGCATTTTCCACCCTAGGCTTATACTCGAGTCATTAAGTTTTCCCAGTTTTTTGTTGCAAAATTAGGGGGGTCTGTTGTGAATTCTGCTCTTGGGCTCCCTACGGTGGTTATGAGTGGTAGTGCTGCTGTCTTTGGATCGCAGCATTCATCAGGTGTGTCCACTTAGTGCTTTAACTGGGCTATTTAGTCTTGCTTGTTTCTTTAGTCAGTGCCAGTTGTCCATTGTTTTTGGAGGATTCACATCCTGCCTGGTCTCTCCTGTTTTTGCTGTTCATTTCAACAAAGATAAGTTCTGGCTTTGTTTTTGCTGTCCACATGCTGTGGGCCTTATAGTTCAGTGCATTTATATGTTTTGTCTTGTCCAGCTTGGTCTGTGTAAGGATTTATCCAGCCAAGCTGTATCTCTGGAGATGCAGATATACCCTCCATGTCTTTAGTCAGATGTGGAGATTTTGTATGGTCTGTGGTGGATATTTTCTAGTGTTTTAATACTGACCGCTTAGTACTCTGTCTTATACTTTCTTTCTAGCTAGAATGGCCTCCTATGCTAAATCCTGATTTCAGTCCGCGTATGTCATTTCCCTCTCCTCTCACAGTCAATATTTGTGGGGGGCTGTCTATCCTTTGGGGATTTTCTCTGAGGCAAGATAGTTTTCCCATTGCTATCTTTAGGGGTATTTAGTCCTCAGGCTGTGTCGAGGTGTCTAGGGAGAGTTAGGTACATCCCACGGCTGCTTCTAGTTGCGGTGTTAAGTTCAGGGTCCGCGGTCAGTACAGGTACCACCTTCTCCAGAGTACGTCTCATGCTGCTCCTAGGCCACCAGATCATAACAGGGGTCGGCTTATACTCGGGTCGGCTTATACTCGACTATATACGGTATATATATTTTTTATACATTACTAGATGGCAGCCCGATTCTAAAGAATCGGGAGTCTAGAATCCATATATAATTTATTTATTCAAATGTAAGAATAATACAATTAATAAATAATAGTAAGAAAGAACAAAAATAATAGGCAGTATATGGAGAAAACACCAAACAAAAGTTCAAAATTGGTGTGAAAATGTCACTGAACCACTTCACAACTAAATATATATAGTTTTGGTAAATGGTATTATCATTTTTTTGACGAAATTCGGCAGGAGCTTGAAGAGCAACGTCACTGGGCCCGCCTCCACGCAGTAGAAACTTGCTGTGAGGTAAAAATTCAAAAATCACACCAAAATGGCGGGCGGAGTGTGTCACAGTACGGCACGTTTCTGATTGGTCGCTCGCAGCAGGCGGCAACCAATCAGACACTGGACACTGTTGACGTCACTTATCTCCGGACATTAGCTCCGGACATTATCTCAGGACATTAGCTCCGGACATTAGCTCCGGACAGGAAGTTGGCACAAATTGCAGGAAGTAGTATTCTAGGCAATTATATATTAGATTATCCCAGTGCCCCAGAAGCCTCAGTTATAACAGCATCTTTTTTACCAAATATTTCCAGAAGGATAGACTCTTCTACTAGGATTGTGGGGTGGGGTGGAAGGCAAATTGTTAAGATTATCACCGATTGTCGCTGAAGGGGGCCAGGAATTTTTGGAAAGACCCTACTGTGCTTTCCAAATATGAACATGGTCACAGACATACGGTACTTATGGAAATAATGTAACTGATCTGGGGAATTAGACATAGATATCACATGTGGATATAAAGCGCTCTGCAAACATTGTGTCATTGTAAAACGGAAAATGCCTCATTATCACAAATGGCTTTTATTATATCTGTAATTTAACCAGTCTATGTCACATAAATATAATGTTATGTACTTAACTATATGATTATACCTCTATTATGGTTGTATTTATGTAATTATACCGGACCATGTGCCACATGAACGTAAACTAATATGTGCGTTATGATATTATTATTAATATTCTATTATACCTCTAATATAGCAGTAATTATGTAACTATATAATTACCCCTGTAATGTAGCTATTCTGTGTGTCAAATGATCATAAACTTATATGCACTTAACTATATTTCTGTATTAAAGGTAATCTGTCAGCAGGTTTTGCTATGTAATATGAGAGCAGAATGATGTAGGGGAAGAGACCCTGTTTGTGGCTATGTGTCACTTACTATGCTGTGTGTTTCTGTTTTAATGAAATCAGTGTTTTATCACCAGGAGATTATCGCTACAGGACTAAGTGTCTTGTGCCTTCTAGTCCAGCCACATCCCCACCACTGATTAGCAGCTTTCTGTCAACATACATAGAAATCAGCCAACCAGTGGTGTGGGCGGGGTTATACACAGCTCAGCATTGGAGCGCTGCTTGATCTGTAGCAGAGAAAATTGTGATTTTATCCCAACTGCCACACACAATAAACTAAGTGATACATTCCTGGAATCAGAGTCTCTGCCCCAACATCATGCTGCTCTCAGGTTACATAGTAAAAATAAGCTGATAGATTCCCTTTAAGATGAACATATTCCGCAAAATCCCTGCAAATACTGGTTACATCAGATGCGCGTTAGTGTTTGCCACATTTTCACCCATAATACCTACTGCAGATTCTTTTATTTTTCCTCAGATGCCCCATAGTTCCATCAGGTGTGCCGTTCTGGAATGTAATCGTACTGCTGGCCACAGATGCTACATAGCGGCTGTCTTCGATAGTCCAATACCTGCCCCAAATTCCCCTTGTGCATGCCACCCAAGTGCCTTAGTTCCTTTCATATTTTTAATTCCTATTGCATATGTTCCATTAGTGGCTCAGGTATCCCATGATGCCAACATAACACCTACCTAAGATGTGCTCATACTGCCAGCCATGGATCACTACATATTGCCTGTCCCGCATGCTTCATAGTACTGACTCCTCCTTAGTGGCGGTCAGATTTTCCCAAATATTGTGTGCTGACGTTTTTACAGTGCTGGAGCTGACCCAGAAGGCAGCCCAAGTACCAGCCTCAGATGCCCATGAGTCGTTGTCTGCTGCTCCAAGTGCCCGTTGCAGGTGCCCTCATAGGGCTTTTCAAAGATACCCCCCACAGAGCCCGCTTGAATAATTACCCACACAGAATCTGCCACCAAGGTTCTCATGCTCCTTGCTGAAGATTCACAAGAGTGTATAAAAAAATTATTCACAGTTTCATCCAGAAAATTGGTACAACCTTTTTTCTCAATTATCCGTGCGCAATCTGTTTTTTAGAGCAGCATCTATTAATCATTAAGACCATTTACATTTTCGCATGTTGTAGAATTGCAATTTATCTGTAAAAATCGGAGGCTATACCATGGCTCCTTATGGGATTGGATTTTTTTTTATACACCCATTGACCTGAATGGGCGAGTCTCATCCGATTTATGGAAGAAGTTAGTGTAGGCTGCAACTTTTTTAAAATCTAGGTTCGGTGAGTGGAAAAAAGTGCTCATCTGCACTGCTCATTGAATTGGTCCAAGTATTGTCCGTTTTTTTCACCAACAGCATTCGGACCGAAAATACGGTCATGTGAATGAGCCCTATCTGTGAAAGTTGTAGTTCTAGGCTTCAGTGCAAACTGTGGTACCGAGCCCCCCATCTGCTACTTGTCATTTGCAATGCCGGAGCCCTCTGATGTGGCTTTTTGTCCCCTTTAATTTAATGGTAATGTTAGGTAGAGTTTCTTGGTGTCTGTCCGTCTCTCCACCCTCCGCCGTCGTCGTCATCTCCTAGGATCGTGTCCGGTGATGGGGAGGTTGTGACTCCTAGTTAGATACTTTTATGTGCTTTTCTGAAGAAGTAGAGATCATTGATGTAAAATTGCCCTGAATGTGAAACCCTCCATTATAGTATTAGTGCCGCTGACTTATGGAGTTAAGGAAGGAAAAAATATCTTGCCCGAGGCTTTTTAGCGGAGAGGTTCAGTGTATAGCAAACCGAGGTTAAGTCAGAGACCAAGGTGCTAAATTGAATCATAGCTACAGGGGAATGTGTCAAAAGCTGGACATAATCTGTTACTGATTAATGACTTTCCTCAAAGAGGACAACTTCATATAGAAACCTATGTTTTGTCTGCGATGGAGATGGGCTGTTGAGAGAATCTGCCAACAAACACATTTGTGGATTTCACAAGTTTGCAGCGAAAGGAGAGAAATTCACGCAATAATTTAACAATTAAAAATCAACAAGGCCAAAGCAAAATCAGCAGCCTTCGAATGACATTTGTTCAAATCTCACAAGGCTGTCATCTGCTGAACATGTTCCACGTGCAAAACCACCGTGCATTTCACCACGTACCGGATGTGCTGCTGTAAGCTTTCCACAAGTAAGTCTAGGCTGACAATCCATGCCAAAATCAGGCAGTTTTGGGTACAGATTTGCATTTCTACTGTTGATCGGCTAAAATAAAACAAAAAAAAAACAAACTGTACACTTGCCATCTCAATCTTCTTCCACGGTTACACAAACCTGAACTAAAGAAATAAAATGTCATCACAGTGAAGAATACAGGGAAAACGATCTACCACAAATCCTTGCTTATTTTGCAGCAAAAAAAAGACAAAATGACCATTGAAGGTCAATTTACATGCAAAAATTTCTGTAGAAGCTTTCAAATCTTTTTCATCTTGCTGCTACTGCAATCTGAGAATCAGGTGGAAAATTCTGCAGTGTTTTCATCCTCTGAATATGCATCAGTACCACACGGACGGCCGCTGGGGAAGAAGCGCTACAGTAAGCGCTGTTCCCCTGCGTGTGGTGCTGAACGCGGCTGCCATTATTCTCCCTTGCTCGGCCGGCGAGCAGGGGATGATGAATGAAAGAAAAAAGAGACGTGGGGTCCCCCTATATTTTACAACCATCTCGGCAAAACTCACAGGTGCGGGCCATGCATATGGGCCCCCCAGCCTAAAAAAAGCATCTATTAGATGTGCCAATTCTGAAGCTTTGCCCACTTCTTCCCATTTGCTTTGTAGCGGTAGCAAGTGGGGTAATGAGGGGTTAATGTCACCTTCCTATATGGTAAGGTGACATTAAGCCGGCTTAGTAATGGAGAGGTGTCAATAAGACATTTATCCATTACTAATCCTATAGTCGTTAAAGGGTTAATCAAACACCACACAGTAAGAAAAAAGTCTTTTAATGAAATAAAATATACACATTTTTTCCATCTTTATTAGTCTGCCATTCCAAGTGAAGTCCTCCATCTCCTGGAAAAAATGTCAAAATAATAAACCAACAATATACCATACCTGTCCGACGTACAGTCAGTCCCACGCTGATTTTCCCACGCTGAAGAGTTCAATTTAGTTCAGGCCACCAGGGAGCGCAGCTTTGGTGACATCACCGCTAGTCACTGAAGCTCCGTTCCCAGCATTTCTTTAATTCCCCAGCCGGGAGCTGTAGCATTAGCAGCACTCCCAGTTGTAAACTGTAAATTCCCCTATATATGGATTACTGCATGGGACTGACTGTATCCTGGACAGGTATGGGTATATTGTTGGTTTAATACTTGACATTTTTTCCAGGAGATCGAGGGCTTCATTTGGAATGGTAAACTTAGGCAGGGGTCACACAAAACGTATAAAAATGCGGTCCGTTTTTGATGGCCAAGATACGCAGAAAATTTCCCTAACAGTGATCCGTATTCAATGCGAGGATGCGATTTTTTCTCCAAAAATTTCTCCAAAAATTATCCGTGTGTCATCCGTATGGCGAGACTCTCTCGCCGGCTTGCAAAATGGACATAGAATGGATCCATGGCCTCAAATACTCTCTCTCTCTATATATATATATAGACTGTATATATGTCAGTGAGACATTTATATATATATATAGATATATATATATAGATATATAGATATATATATAGATATATATATATATATATATATATAGATATATATATAGATATATATATATATATATATATATATATATATATAAAATTTGGTGGCTCTCGCTGTTAAAGTAAATGGTTAAATCATGGAAAAAACTGACATGTGCTTGAGCGTGAGAAAATATTCTGAAAAATCCCCACGCTCGAGTTCATATGAGGTTATACCAGCAGGGGGCGCAGCACCGCAAGACTAGGTAGCTACGTTCCCCTGCATTCCATTCATTCCCCACTTTTTACAGGCAGGAGCACAGCTGCATTAGCAGAGCTTCTGCTTGTAAAATTATTTAACCTTTTCTGATGGATTTACATCGTGGGACTTGACTAACGCCAGAGAGGTATGGGATATTGTTGTTTTTTTTATTTTAACTTTGTTTCAGGTGACAAGGGTCTTCAATTGGATTGAGCGTTTAATAAACTATTACAACACCCTGTGTATTTATTTCATTAAAATATTAGGAAAAAAGTATGTGTGTGTTTTTTTAACCCTTTATGAGCATAGGATTAATAATGGATAGGTGTCTTTTTGACACCTCTCCATTATCAACCTGGCTTAATGTCACCTTACAATAGCAAGGTGGCATTAACCCTTTATTACTCCATATCACACCACTACTCATGAGTGGGAAGAGAGTGGCTAAGTGGCGGGATATGCGCATCTTTCAGATGTACCTTTCCTAGGGAGGCTGGGGGCAGATGTTTTTAGCCGAGGGGCCAATATCCATGGTCCCTCTCCAGGCTATTAATATCTGTCCTCAGTCACTGGCTTTCCCACTCTGGTGGAGAAAATTGCGCAGGAGCCCACGCCAGTTTTTTCCATGATTTAACCCTTTATTTTAAACACATAGAGCCCTCAAATTTCGCACACACACACTTCTAACATTAGTATTGCGGAATATGTAAAAAAATAAGGGATATGAAATGGTTTGCTGTATGTAAACCATGTCTCATATCCTGTCGGGTTTTGGAAGGAGATAGCAAAAGCCGACAATTGAACTACCGGCTTTTCTGCTATCTAGTGCTGTATGAAATATAAATTATATATATATACACATATATATTATATACACACCTATACTATGTGTAGCCATTAATTTTATCTGTTCTATTCTAACCTGTCGGTGTGATTTTACTGTACACCGCGCTGAATTACCGGCTTTTCTATAGAATGTATTTCTCGCAAGTCACACTGCTGGTCCGTGTGTAATCCGTTTTTTTCTCGCACCCATAGACTTGCATTGGCGATTCTCGGCCAAGATACGCTGACAATTGCAGCATGCTGCGATTTCACTCCGATCCTGAATACGGCCGAGAAAACAACGGATAATAGGAGCTGCCCCATAGATTAACATTGGGCCGAGTGCTATGCGATTTTTTATCGCATTGCACTCGTCCGTATTATGGTCTAGTGTGACTCCGGCCTAATAAAGATGGAAAAACTGTGTATATTGTTTTATTTCATTGAAAGACTTTTTTCTCACTGTGTGGTGTTTGATTAACTATTTAACTACTCTAGGATTAGTAATGAAGAGTAGTCTTATTGACTCCATTAGGCCGGCGTCACACTAGCGAGTGTTACGGACGTATGAGCGCATTAAATAGGTCCGTAAAACACGCATTACACACGGCCCAATTATTCTCTATGCCCCTGCTCCTATCTGCCGTATTTTACTGATCCGTATTATACGGCTTTCTACGGCCGTAGAAAATCGCAGCATGCTGCGTTTGTCACCATATTGCGCAAAAAAAAAAAAAAAAAAAAAAAATCGCCAATGCAAGTCTATGGGGGCCCGAAAAATACGGATTACACACGGACCAGCAGTGTGACTTGCGAGAAATACGCAGCGGTGTTAGAGAGAAAAGCCGGTAATTCAGCGCGGTGTACAGTAAAATCACACTGACAGCTTACAATAGAATAGGTGGAATAAATGTGTACACTATATATATATATATATATATATATATATATATACATACATACATACACACACCTATTCTATGTCAGTGAGACACATATGTATATATATTAATATTTCATCCAGCGCTAGATAGCAAAAGCCGGCAATTGAATTACCGGCTTTTTCTTTCTCCTTCAAAAACCCGACATGATTTGAGACATGGTTTACATACAGTAAACCATGTCATATCCCCCTTTTTTTTGGCATATTCCACACTACTAATGTTAGTAGTGTGTATGTGCAAAATTTGGCCGTTCTAGCTATTAAATTAAAGGGTTAAATGGCGGAAAAAATTGGCGTGGCCTCCCGCGGAATTTTCTACGCCAGAGTAGTAAAGCCAGTGGCTGAGGGCAGATATTAATAGCCTGGAGAGGGTCCATGGTTATTGCCCCCCCCCCTCCCCTGGCTAAAAACATCTGCCCCCAGCCACCCCAGAAAAGGCACATCTGGAAGATGCGCCTATTCTGGCACTTGGCCACTCTCTTCCCATTCCCGTGTAGCGGTGGGATATGGGGTAATGAAGGGTTAATGCCACCTTGCTATTGTAAGGTGACATTAAGCCAGATTAATAATGGAGAGGCGTCAATTATGACACCTATCCATTATTAATCCAATTGTATGAAAGAGTTAAACAAACACATTATTAAAAAGTATTTTAATGAAATAAACACACCGTTTGTTGTAATATTTTAATGTGCGCTCAATCCACTGGCTGAAGACCCTCGCTCTGTGACAAAGAAAAAATAATAAACCAACAATATCCATACCTTCCGTAGATCTGTAACGTCCCACGTTGTAAATCCATCTGAAGGGGTTAATTTTTTTTTTTACAGCCAGGAGCTCTGCTATAATGCAGCTGTGTTCCTCGCTTTACTACTCTGGCGGTGAAAATTGCGCGGGAGCCCACGGAAATGTTTTCCGCCATTTAACCCTTTAATTTAATAGCTAGAACAGCCAAATTTTGCACATACACACTACTAACAGTAGTAGTGTGGAATATGTAAAAAAAAGGGGGATATGACATGGTTTACTGTATGTAAACCATGTCTCAAATCATGCCGGGTTTTTGAAGGAGATAGCAAAAACCGGCAATTGAAGTACCGGCTTTTAAGATATATATATATATATATATCAGTATATATGTTTTTATTATTTTTTGAGCACATGGATCCCTTGTATATCGCTATGTCAGTTTTGCAAGCCTGCGAGAAAATCTCGCAGTACGGATGCCATACGGATTACATACGGAGGATGCCATGCGCAAAATACGCTGACACACCCTGCCTATGGAGGAGATACGGACCACTATTTTGGGGACTTTTCAGCGTATTACGGCCGTAAATTACGGACCGTATTTTTATACGCCGAGTGTGAGGCCGGCCTTACTCTCCATTACCAAGCTGGCTTAATGTCACCTTACAATAGGATGGTGACATTAACCCCTCATTATCCAACTTGCCACCACTACAGGGCAAGTAGGAAAAACTGGGCAAAGCTCCAGAAATTATGCAACTAATAGATGCACCTTTTCTGGGCAGCTGCGAGCTGCTTTTGTTTAGGCTGGGGGCCATATCCATGGCCCCTTACCAGCCTGAGAATAGCAGCCTGCACCTGTGAGTTTTGCTGGGTTGGTTGGAAAATATAGGGGGGACCCCACTTTTTTTTTTTTTTCTTCTTTCCTTCATTGTCCCCTGCTCGCGCTGTTGCTGGCAGAGCAGGGGACAATGGATGAAAGCCGCGGTACAGCTCTAAACGCAGGGGAACAGCGGCTTTCAGTAGCACTTCTTCCCCCGCCGCCGTCCATGTGCACAGATCACAGTGTACACTGTTCTCCGTGTGCAGAACGTTTTGTGGGCCGTGTGTCTGGGTAAAAACGGACATGTCTGCGTGTTTTGCACACGGACAGTCAAAACACTCTGCAGACATCTGCATAGACCCATTCATTTGAATGGGTCTCCGTGTGTCAGTGTCTCCTGTATGTGAGAAAACGGTCACTACACATACCGGAGGCGCTGACGTGTGAAACCGGCCTAAGGCTAGATTCACATTGCGTTAGTGGGTATCTGCTAACGGAATCCACTACATAGCACCACTAACGCAATGTAACGGATCCGTTAGCGCACCCATTGACCGCAATGTATGTAACGCATCCCTAACGCATGCCATTTTTGGCATGCGTTAGCGATGTTCCGTTATTTTGTGATGAACCTCGAACGCTGTCTGCAGCATTTTTAGGTCCGTTCTCGCTAGCGCAGATCGGGCATCTGCGCTAGCGCAATCACTAAACGCGATCCTTTTTGGACATTGCATTAGCGTATGCACTAAACGGACTGCACTAATGCAATCTGAACCTAGCCTAAGAGAGGATTCACAGATAGATGCCCAGCAACGAGAATGGCCTTATCGTGGCTGCTGGGTACACATGAATTGGTCAATTTATGTGCTAAGTATTCTCAGTATTTCATATTTTCTAGTGCAGTAATGCAATCTTTCATATAGTTCATGTTTGCATGCTATAGCGCTACAGAGTGCTACTTTATTTGTTGGTTATGTATGGAGATGGCTACTGTTAGTAAGCACCTTTTCACACCTGATTTCTGTTTGGAAGCTATGGTCAGTCTTTTGATGTTTATAAGGTATCCAGTTGTGCTCAAAAGTTTTCATACCCCGGCAGAATTTTTGCTTTCTTGGCCTTTTTTCAGAGAATATGAATGATAACACCAAAACTTTTTCTCCATTCATGGTTTGTGGGTGGTGAAGCCATTTATTGTCAAACCACTGTGTTTTCTCTTTTTAAATCATAATGACAACCCAAATCATCCAAATGACCCTGATCAAAAGTTTACATACCCCATTTCTAAATACCGTGTATTGCCCCCTCTATCATCACTGACAGCTTGAAGTCTTTTGTGGTAGTTGTGGATGAGGTTCTTCATTTTCTCAGATGGTAAAAGCTGCCCACTCTTCTTGGCAAAAAGCCAAGGTTTTTTTTTTTTTTAATCAAAAACAGTGTTTACTAAATACTGTATGTTAATTATTTACTGCACTTTACTTATTTATTTTCATTAGGGTTTATTCACACATTGCTTTTTCTTTGGTTTTGCTTGTTTCTACGGCCAGTGTGAACATTCCTTTACATCATGCACATTTTCGAGTCATACTTCTACTCACTTTTTTGTTTTTCTTGTATAACTACGGTAATCATAGGCTAAATAGTTGCAAGTCGAATTTATGTATGTGGTAGCCAAGGTGATTATCTATAAAATGATGGAAGTCTCACGTTCAAAGCAGAAGTGTATGGTGATATACGGAGCCTGAAAGTAAAAATTTCAAAACTTGTTACCCTTTCGCTCAGTGTATATGAAAAGGAAAGAAGATTAAACATTGAAATAGGAAGAGCATTTAATTTATTTTTTTAAGGCGATTTTTATCATTTTTTGTTGGAACAGATCTACTAAAAAAATAAAACTGTTGAAAAAAACAAAACCAAAACAACTTGATTTATGTAAAGCTTTACAGTGTAGCAGGGGTGCAGTTAGAGTTGGGGCAACCAGGTCATGTGTTCTGGGTGTTAAGTTCCTGGTTCTGCTCTCAAACGTACCCCAAGTCTTCTGAAGGTAATTATGCTACTGTTTTGGGTTAGCTTCGGACCCGTTTAATCGGAGCTGGTGGCAGCATATCGTGTGCGGTGCCTTTGGGTGTCGTTGTAGCGACTGCAGCGTTGATAATTATTGTTCCTGCCTGAGCGGGAGTAGTTAAATCGCCTCGCTGCAGTGTGCCCCATAGCCAATACATAGCAGGCAGCCTTTTTGGAGACTAATTACCCTAGGTGCAGTACCTAGTCTGCCCTGAGGGAAAGGGGGGGCGCTAGAGAGCTGCAAGTTCAAGCAGAACTGTAAAGCGGGATATACATAAATCCCTGCAGTTCGTGGTATATTGAAGAGCAGTGGGATACCTAAAATAAGCCCCTGCTGTAAACTAAAGGTACCGTTACACTTAATGATTTACCAACGATCACGACCAGCGATACGACCTGGCCGTGATCGTTGGTAAGTCGTTGTGTGGTCGCTGGAGAGCTGTCACACAGACAGCTCTCTCCAGCGACCAACGATGCCCAAGTCCCCGGGTAACCAGGGTAAACATCGGGTTACTAAGCGCAGGGCCGCGCTTAGTAACCCGATGTTTTACAATGGTAACCAGGGTAATGTAAAAAAAAAAAAAAACAAACAAAAAACATACTCACATTCCGGTGTCTGTCACCTCCCCCGGCGTCAGCTTTCCTGCACTATGTAAGCGCCGGCCGTAAAGCAGAGCGGTGACGTCACCGCTGTGCTCTGCTTTACGGCCAGCTGGCGCGCCGCTGACACAGTCAGTGCGGGAAGCTGACGCCGGGGGACGTGACAGACATCGGAATGTGAGTATGTGTTTTTTTTTTTTTACATTTACAATGGTAACCAGGGTAAACATCGGGTTACTAAGCGCAGCCCTGCGCTTAGTAAACCGATATTTACCCTGGTTACCAGTGAACACATCGCTGGATCGGCGTCACACACGCCGATTCAGCGATGTCAGCGGGTGATCAGCGACCAAAAAAAAGGCCCTGATCATTCACAGCGACCAACAATCTCCCTGCAGGGGCCTGATCGTTGGTCGCTGTCACGCATAACGATTTCGTTAACGATATCGTTGCTACGTCACAAAAAGCAACGATATCGTTAATGAAATCGTTATGTGTGAAGGTACCTTAAGAGGTCAATAGCCTTGTGTGTGTTTTCTCATCACATTGTCGCAGTGGAGGGATAACTAAGATAAGCCCCCCTGCACATGTGATAGCCATCTGTTGGCCTAAAATCACCCCGATCTGTGACGTAGGGGTGACGGTTACGGTGTGAATCGTGACATATTGGTGGCAGCGGTGTGGATTTGTGACATATTGGTCAACCACTGAGGACTCTCAATTCTAAATAAGTTCCAGGTAGGCACTTAGACTGGCCCATTACATTTAGCAAGAAGGCTAGTGTGGTAAATTGAAAGTTTTGCTCTGGGAGAATTAAATCCTAGCTCTATGGTATAGTTATCAGAGATCTGTGTGCATTTAGTAAATGATATAATTAGCACACTGGATATTTGCATTCAGTAAATAACAGCAGTTACGGATACAGACAGGTTACATGGCTGAGGTCTATATTTTCAGTATGGGGCGGCTGCAGCTGGCATATTGCTTTATGAAAGAGGAATGTGCCAGCCTGTCATGCCACTACCAATCCATGGCACCGCGACTGCCCCTGACAATAACCGGTTGTAAACCTCAGCATTCAGGACGGCAGCAATTACAGAGCTCCCCTGCAGGGATCCGGATTTTTTGAGACGCTCCATTAAATCTCCCTTTTTTTTTTTTTCTTACATCACAATCACTGACATCTTCTTACAGAGAAACACAAAGAATTATTATAATTTTCTTTTCCGGGGGGGATGGAGAACACAAAACAACAACACAATGTGAGAACATGGAGGCTGGTGAGCTTCTACACGCAATGAATTACATCATCAGGTCTGGCGCAAGTATCAAAGAAAGCGGGGTAAATATTATGATCGGTGGATAATTAACTGTAACGCAACCAGTTATTGGCGTCACAGATGGTCAATGAGGGACTACAGCCCCGAACGAATGAGTGTGCGACCGGCGGACAGAGACTGGATGTACAGAGTCTGATGTGTGGCCTCAAAAGGTGTATCACTTGGGGGTCCGACAGATTCTCCTTAACACCTGGAAAAGTTTTACCCTAAAAAAAAAACAGGCATCCCGTATTCATTGGATAAGGAATAACTTTCTGATCATTAGGGGTCCGACCTCTGGGACCTGAGAACAGGGCTGCAGCGAGGAGCCATCATTGCTTATGGGACTAGCCAAGAGCCGCGTATGCACACATCTGCTACTTTCAGCACGTTCTGAAACCCTATTCTCTGGATTGCCGTGGTCCTAGTTCTAAGACCTCCAATGATCAACAAGTTACTCTCTATCCAATTGATAACTTTTTTTGGAATCACTTTTTAAAGACCAGCCAATTTCATGTTGCATTGCTACAATTCATCTTTTACAGTGGGGGTCTCCTTGGTGGACAGATGCCTAGGCATTCATCCCAACTGTGGTCTCTACCAGGCACATACCTTCTGAGTGTATGCACCTGACATCAGGCACAAAGACAGTGTGTACAGTGCCTAGTCTACGGCTCGTGGGATGACGAGAAGATCAGGCGATCAGTGATTGAGTCCTAGGGGAAAGTTTCACGCTTTCATCTGGAATCGATAGGATGAACATGGTGAACAGTGTTTTTTTACATGAAAAATTGCAATTTCTTAAAAAAAGAAAATCACTTTCAATAAAAGACATACACTGATCCATTAAGTAAAAATCTACTTTATCTTCCAGAGAAATGCAAAAATATATATCTTTTGAATACAGTCTCTTACAAAAGCTAAAAATCTCTAAAAATACAGTAAAAAAAGCCTACAACAAATGAACTACAAACATTGGTGAAACACCATGAGAGCAGAGCGCTAGCAAACAGTCCATGTTTGGGTCTGTTCTCACAGATAGTCCTTGGTAGAGAAAAGCCTTGTAGGGCCAACTGGGAATTATTTTAGGATATATAGGAGCCATATTACACCTCTAAGTGCACACAGAACCATATTTCACCAATAAACATGAGTTATACAGTTTGTTAACTCGAGCCCCCATTCTAAAAACTGCTACAAATAAGGTGGACACCAGTTGACCCTACACTACAATTTTATGCCACTTGGACCAATAACCAGCTTATGATGAGGTATGGTCATGAAAACCCAAACATGCCTGCAGATGGGCCAACCACCCCCTAAAGTATTGGCTGGAAGAGAGCAGCTTCCAAACAAGTCTACTTTAGGACTGTTCGCAACATAAGTTTAGTCTGTTCTCCAAGAGAAAGTAATGTACAGAGTAAAAACAGGCCTGAGCAGACGAAAACAAAAAAATAAAGTCTTCATCACACCTCCGCTTTCTGGTTATAAAGCATGTGATTCCCATGTAGAGGGTCGATGACGGATGAGCACAGACTACTCCGATTGGTTGGGCAACGCCAAGGCTTGAAGTTGGCTTGAGCAATAGATTCTCCAGGAAATGAGGAGATGTGGTTGTTGTCAGTGGGGTAACTAAGAGGAGCAAGTTCTGTGAAATAACCTTTGGGGGGTGAGAAGTAATCACTGGGCTGAGAGGATGACCCATTACCCCACACTGCATTTACGGCGGATGAGAAGTTGGCAAAGCAAGGGTTCTTGTTCAACGTGGGTGAAGATGCTGGAGACTGCTTAATTTTTTTGGCTGGAGTTCCCGGAAGACTTGCAGAAGACCCAAGAGAGGTCACTTTCTTTTTGTCACTTAGCTTTTTAGACGGGTTACTCCCATTGTCACACTTTTTCCGCTTTCGTTTGAAATTGCCGTTATCGAACATTTTGTCGCAGCTTGGATCGAGAGTCCAGTAATTTCCTTTCCCTGTGGAAACAAGGAACTTGGTGAGAAAACCCATAAAGCCATGTTTACACAGATTTTTTTTTTGCATATCCATTTCCAAAAAATTTTTCAATAAAAAATCCACTTTGCTACAAGGAGTTTTGAGTCCTTCAACCACACCACCCAACTCTGGTCTCTCACCACTGCCCTCTACTGGCTAGATCATATATTACATCACAAATCTCCAATAATACTGTAAACTGTGGTTAACCCTTACCCTAGTTGAAAAAGAAAGAGGAGGGTGGTAACGGGAAAGAAGAAACAATATTTAGTCATGTTCACCATCATAGCAAAAGTCTGAAGACAAACAAACAAAAAAAAAATATATATATATGCACAAAAGCAAGTCACTTTGGAAAGTCCTTAAAAACATGTGAGCATAGCCTGAGACTCCTTCAGAGTTTGCTCTTGGAGGTTTGATTCATACTAGATTGCGTTTAAGAAAAAAAAAGCTGTAATTTCCAGGTGTTTCAGTAATATATTTTTTCACATTCGTATGGGAGGAAAAAAAGAAAACTCACGCCTAGTGTGCACGCGCGTGTGTAGAGGAGGGGGTAGGTAAAAAAAAAAAATAAAAAAAAAAAAAAGAAGTGTATACAAAACCATACACTATTTACCACAAATTTCTTTGGATTTACTCAATGTGTAGCCAATAAAATTTGTTACCAAGTATGCAAAAGAACGAAAAAAAAAAAAACCAAAGCCATATAACCATACTGTATTCAAAGTATACAAATTAGGACAACCATATGTTTTAAGAAAAACAATATTGTTTAACAAAGTAGTGATTGTAGAGATTTGTGTCATCAAGGAAGTTTTCACTCAAAAATCTAAAGGATTGACCATCGGGACCCTTACTGAATCAGGCATTTATCACCTATCCTGTGGATTGTTTTAAAATAATTAATCTGATTTAGGAATTTTTTGAGTTAAATTGGAACGATCATCGCTTTGAATCATTTTAAACTGACCACATCATGGAATAGTGACTGCAGAGCTGAGTGAAGCGTAGTTTTTACTTTTTGATTTCTCCTCTCCATTGTAGAGATTTTAGCTTGTAAAGTTTAGGTTATAAAAATTCTGATAAGTTTAACTGGACGTTACCAACGATTTGTCTCAGGGGGCATGCACTTCCTTCACTGTATAATATTATTTACCAATCATAACCACGCAGAAAAGGGAACATGCCCCCACAACAGCTTAGAGCGGGTTTCTCCTGTGTGAGACTCCTCACTGATCTCACTGCTGAGAGCTGTGTGTGATTACAAAGTGCCGCGATTAAACAGTTATAGGGACAATCCCTTCACAGCGCTATCAGTTCTGCTCTGCCATGAGATGAAAGGTGTATGTAATCAGACTCAGCTCCTGAAACTTTGTAGTCACACACTGAGGAGAGCAGACTGTCTGCTATTATATGTCTCACAGTGAGAAACCTGCTCTAAGCTATTATGTGGGCGTGTTCTTTCCCTGTATGTTGCTGCCTGTTTCTAATTGGTCAATCTCACAAAGGGGAACAAAAACACGCCCAGATCATTTCTGGTACGTCAGGTTTACAATAAACTATAATCTAACCTTTACAAGCTAATATCTATGCAATGGATAAGAGGAAAAAAAAAAAAAAAAAAATCAACCCCACTACATTTTCCTCAGCTCTGATAACAGTTTTTCCATGATGTGGCCATTTAAAGCTAAAGTTGATGAAAGGTCCTCTTAAAGGGGTAATTCAGCCCCCTTCACTTCCATAACAGGTGGTGAGATGGGCATCTTTATAAATGACAAGTATACTTCACCTGTCCTATTATAATAAATAGCATAGGTCCAAGATGCCCACTGCTCGCACATGCCAAAAAATGACATCAATGCCCTGCTCAGGATCGGATGCAGAAGAGTGTGGAGTGTGGGGATTACCCCTTTACTATAGTTCAGGGTCCAAAATGGGAAACAGTTAGCGGTGTGTGCACTGACTTAAAAATGCCTCTTACTTTGTGACCCCCACATAGATCTATGCATTTTATATCCAACACAATATTAAATCTCCCATGTAGTGGCGCTGTAGAGCAATTTAACACCTTAATATGGATCTTGATATTTCAAAACTCATTACAGTTAACCTTTCCTTGCCTGAAAAAGCTGCTAATGGGGAACAATAGCACTGAAAGTTGGAAAAAAAAACAAACAAACAACCAAAAACTTTCAACATTCACTTAAATCTAGCCATCAGCACAACTTGTATCCAACACCTGACGGGACTACAGCTCCCAGGGTCTGTCTGGAGATACTTTAACCTGTAGTTTCCCCAAACATGTGAAAATTGTGGCACTTTATTTTATTTAATTTTTTTTTTAAATAGAGATGATTTTAGCCTCTGATACTGCCTAGAATGTTTTCATTCACTGACTGCAACCAGATGTTTAAAAATTAGTGATGAACTGCTAAGATAGTATAATTAAAACTGAAAATTAAATTATGAAAGTAGAGAAAAAACCCTTTATAAGCGATAAACACATTGCAGCAACTTTTTCCAAAACACCATTAGCTTTTTTTTTTTTTTTTTTTTAAGGTGAAAAAAATAAAATAAGTTGTACTTCTCTTGATGTTGGAGTGCAATTGCATAAAAAAGTTGCAAAATGTAAAAAAAAAAAAAATTAATATGAAAATAATAAATATTTGGATAACCAAAACTATGCCCCAGCAGCAACAATTCACAGATACATTCCAAAACAGATGCTTGGGTGCCACCGCTTACCTGGATCGCTGTCGTCCCTGGCCACCTTCTTGAAGCAGTCATTGAGGGATAAATTGTGTCTGATGGAGTTCTGCCAGCCGGCCTTGCTTTTCTTATAGAAGGGGAACTTGTCAACCACATAGTTATAGATTTGACTGAGGGTCAGCTTCTTCTCAGGAGCATTCTGAAGAGCCATGGCTATTAAAGCCGAGTAGGAATAAGGTGGTCTCACCGCTTGGATCAGGTCATCATGGTGTAGATAAGTCAACAAGTGCGTCTCTGCCATTCCATACTCCGTAGAAGGAGTCAAGACTTGGGCATTGCTGTTGGCATAGCCACTTGGCAAATATCTGGAGCCATTCCCATTGAGGTATGAAGGATTAATGGCCAAGCCACCAAAACACCAATATGGGTCGGAATTTGGCTTTGGATGGTTGGTTACACCATACATTGAAGATGGCCTCTGAGGCTGGAGCAGATTCTGCTGATGTAAATTAAAGTAATCTCTGGAGAAGACCTCCATGTCTGTTAAATCCTGCGTATAGGAGTGTCCTGGCTGGGAACTAGATGTATGCTGCCCAAAGGCATTCATGTTACTTCCTAAGTGCTGCTGGTTTGGGAGAGGGAACAGGACTCGTCCTCAGCCTCCTAATGATCTCCAAACTGGGAGGGTTGCATTGAAATAATGACCTTCTTCTCAGCTTACAGGGAGTTTCCAATCAAGCCCCAAAGTAGCTGAAAGAGGTTATAGTAATGAAGCCACCAGTGCCGCCCCAGTCCTCCCCTTAGCAGGACACGTCTCCGGTAGTCATTGTCTATGAAGATCTTCTTTCCATGCAGTGCATACAGCTCATCCTTTACCTGGCCTATCTTCTACTTGGTGCTTAGGGTTCGATTCAGCAAAGTGATAATGCAAGTTTTGTGACTGTGCGGTATATTTACAAAATCCCTTACAAGTATGTGTACAAGCATACTGGGAAAAGTACAACATTTGCATGGCTGCATTCAGATGTTGAGTAATTGGTGCAGATTTTACTGTTTCTTCATTAAAATCTGTGTATATTTCCTGCATTTATTTATACGTTTTTATTCGCATCTTTTGTTGCGGAAAAGCAACCAAACAACGTCAGGTCAACGGTTTAACCGAACAATTCCGCTATCTTATTGAATTGAAAGTGTAAAATCTAAACCAAAAAGGTGCATTTCTACAATGGATATTGACAGGCTGCAGGTAATAAAAAAGCCACAAAAGACAATTTTTACTTGGATTCTTCACAAAAAAAATGCAAGGCGTGGATGAGATAACCAGCAATGTGGACACGTTTTATCGTTATTTAAAACACTAGATTTCACACGTGTAAAATATGCACCAAATTCAGAACCCAGTCTCCGAGATCTGAGCTGGATCTGCCACATTGATATATGTCATATACTGGACTTTGGGGGGCGCCTGTCACATTGTTTATCACTTTAGCAGGAAAAAAAAATTCACTTTTCGTTCAAAGTCCTCATTCACAAGTCAGTGATTTTTCATATATGTAAAAAAAAAAATATGACCAATTATCATCAGAGTTTGGTCGATGTGTCAGATTTTGCCATCAGAGTTTCATCAATGATTTTCTTTTAGAAAGCTTTTCCACCCCCTTGTAGGCTGTGTGCACACGTTGCTGATTTTTCGCGTTTTTTTTGCGATAAAAATGCTATAAAACCGCAAAAAAACAGCATACAATATGCATCCCATCATTTAGAATGAATTCCGCATGTTTTGTGCACATGATGCATTTTTTTCCGCGAAAAAAAACACAGCATGCAGTAAAAAACGCAGCATGTTCATTAATTTTGCGTTTTTTTTTTCGGATTTCCCACTATAAAATGCATTGGGAAATGTCCGGAAAAAAACGCATCAAAAACGCGCAATAAACGCATGCCGATTTCTTGCTGAAAAATTAAGGTTTTTCTCAGGATTTTTCTGCAAGAAATCCTGAACGTGTGCACATAGCCGTAATGTTAAAAACAGACAACACATGAATGGTGTCCCTGTCCTGTCCATGATTTTCACCGGCTCTTGAACTTGTATTGGTGAGTTCCATGACTCAGAGGCCGCCGTCACACATGCGAGTTTTACGGACGTAAGAGCGCAGAATCTACGTCCGTAAAACTCGCAAAAAATACGGCACAATTATTCTCTATGCCCCTGCTCCTATTTGCCGTATTTTACTGATCAGTATTATACGGCTTTCTACGGCCGTACAAAATCGCAGCATGCTGCGTTTGTCACCGTACTGCGCAAGAAATACGCCAATGAAAGTCTATGGAAGCGTGAAAAATACGGATTACACACGGACAAGCAGTGTGACTTGCGAGAAATACACAGCACTGTTAGAGAGAAAAGCCGGTAATTCAGTGCGGTGTACAGTAAAATCACACTGACAGCTTACAGTAGAATAGGTAGAATAAATGTGTACACATAGAATAGGTATATATATATGTCAGTGAGACACATATATGTATATATATTAATATTTATTCCAGCGCTATACAGCTTGAAAGCCGGTAATTCAATTACCGGCTTTTTCTTTCTCCTTCCTAAAACCCGACATGATTTGAGACATGGTTTACATACAGTAAACCATGTCTTCTCTCCATTTTTTTTGCAGATTCCACACTACTAATGTCAGTAGTGTGTATCTGCAAAATTTGGCCATTCTAGCTCTTAAAATAAAGGGTTAAATGGCGGAAAAAATTGGCGTGGGCTCCCGCACAATTTTCTCCGCCAGAGTAGTAAAGCCAGTGACTGAGGGCAGATATTAATAGCCTGGAGAGGGTCCACGGTTATTGGCCCCCCCCCCTGGCTAAAAATATCTGCCCCCAGCCACCCCAGAAAAGGCACATCTGGAAGATGCGCCTATTCTGGCACTTGGCCACTCTCTTCCCATTCCCGTGTAGCGGTGGGATATGGGGTAATGAAGGGTTAATGCCACCTTGCTATTGTAAGGTGACATTAAGCCTAATTAATAATGGAGAGGCGTCAATTATGACACCTATCCATTATTAATCCAATTGTAGTGAAGGGTTAAATAAAACACAAACACATTATTTAAAATTATTTTAATGAAATAAAAACAATGGTTGTTGCAGTATTTTATTCAACGCCCAATCCAGTCACTGAAGACCCTCGTTCTGTGAGTAAAAAAACATAATAAACCAACAATATACTTACCCTCCGCAGATCTGTAACGTCCAACGATGTAAATCCTTCTGAAGGGGTTAAAACATTTTGCAGCAAGGAGCTGTGCTAATGCAGGCTGCTCCTCGCTGCAAAACCCCAGGGAATGAGGCTAAAAATAGATCAATGATCTATATTTAGCTTCATTTGCGGTGAGGCGCCCTCTGCTGGCTGTTGATAGATCGTGGGAAATTACTTAGAAAGCTCCCAGGCTTTCTAGGTAATTTCCCACGATCTATGAACAGCCAGCAGAGGGCGCCTCACCGCAAATGAAGCTAAATATAGATCATTGATCTATTTTTAGCCTCATTCCCTGGGGTTTTGCAGCGAGGAGCAGCCTGCATTAGCACAGCTCCTTGCTGCAAAATGTTTTAACCCCTTCAGAAGGATTTACATCGTTGGACGTTACAGATCTGCGGAGGGTAAGTATATTGTTGGTTTATTATGTTTTTTTACTCACAGAACGAGGGTCTTCAGTGACTGGATTGGGCGTTGAATAAAATACTGCAACAACCATTGTTTTTATTTCATTAAAATAATTTTAAATAATGTGTTTGTGTTTTATTTAACCCTTCACTACAATTGGATTAATAATGGATAGGTGTCATAATTGACGCCTCTCCATTATTAATTAGGCTTAATGTCACCTTACAATAGCAAGGTGGCATTAACCCTTCATTACCCCATATCCCACCGCTACACGGGAATGGGAAGAGAGTGGCCAAGTGCCAGAATAGGCGCATCTTCCAGATGTGCCTTTTCTGGGGTGGCTGGGGGCAGATATTTTTAGCCAGGGGGGGGCCAATAACCGTGGACCCTCTCCAGGCTATTAATATCTGCCCTCAGTCACTGGCTTTACTACTCTGGCGGAGAAAATTGCGCGGGAGCCCACGCCAATTTTTTCCGCCATTTAACCCTTTATTTTAAGAGCTAGAACGGTCAAATTTTGCAGATACACACTACTGACATTAGTAGTGTGGAATCTGCAAAAAAAATGGAGAGAAGACATGGTTTACTGTATGTAAACCATGTCTCAAATCATGTCGGGTTTTAGGAAGGAGAAAGAAAAAGCCGGTAATTGAATTACCGGCTTTCAAGCTGTATAGCGCTGGAATAAATATTAATATATATACATATATGTGTCTCACTGACATATATATATACCTATTCTATGTGTACACATTTATTCTACCTATTCTACTGTAAGCTGTCAGTGTGATTTTACTGTACACCGCACTGAATTACCGGCTTTTCTCTCTAATATATGTGTCTACTGACACACATATATATATATATATATATATATATATATATATATATATATATAGACAGTATATATATATTTTCTTTTCTTTTTGGGACACATGGATCACTTCTATAGCGGTATGTTGGTTTTGCTAGCCTGCGAGAAAACCACGCAGTACGGATGCCATACGGATTACATACGGAGGATGCCATGCGCAAAAAACGCTGACACACCCTGCCTACGGAGGAGCTACGGACCACTTTTTTCGGGACTTATCAGCGTATTACGGCCGTAATATACGGACCGTATTGTTTTACGCTGTGTGTGACGCCGGCCAGATAAAACAGTCCATAGAAATACAGACATGATACCAGCTCAAGAAGATTCCATGAAAAACAGATGTCTGAATGAGGCCTAAGCATACATTTAGATCAGAGGTCTCAAACTGCATTCCTCGAGGGCTGCAAACAGGTCACGTTTTCAGGATTTCCTTGTATTGCACAGATGATAATTTAATCACCTGCACAGAATGATTCCAGCACCTTGTGCAATGCGATGGAAATCTTGAAAACACGCATGGTCTGAGGCCCTCAAGGAATGCAGTTTGAGACCCTTGATTTAGATGAACGTCTTCTTCTTCATCCATCTGCTCAATATGTGCAAAATGGTCAATACATAGAACAAATATCAGCCTATGTATGCTAGTATAAGGCTATTTTCCACATAGACCCTCTCCGCTGTTTCCTCCTACTCTGTCCCTATCTCCAAACTGTACCTCACGCTACTCCTCCACACTGTACTCCTCTCCTTAAAAAACTTATATTGACCATATCCTCGTTTCAGTCCACAGCAGCCTCCATCTTCTTGTTGGGATTGTCTCGAGGTGACCCAGTACTGGTGCTGCGATGCAGTGCTATCATCACACCACCCAACATCTCTTGTGTGGTGCTGGCCTCCAACAAGTCAGCGGCCGAAGTAGCCTGTGGCCTGCTGGGGTAAGTATCAGAACAGGGAGCTGATGGCTCTCTGTTCCACTACAGTTGTTAATAGTATTGGCACCCTAATGTAAACAATATTTTTAAAAGTTTTGCTGGCCGATGTAGCCCTCTGTTGGGCTAGCCTATCTGGCATTTACCAGATTTGCCCTGCTCTTGGGGCCTGTCCCTGGGGAGTCGCTTTAGACGACCAACTCAGGCAAGATGCTCATCTCAACTTATTGCAGAAGCGAGCCCAACCTAAGCTGTGCCCTTTGAAAATAATAGTTATTACAATCAGGCTCTTCACAGGTATGTCTGAAATTAGGATTGTTAATGTAGCGAGATGGACAATATAGACTGAGTCACGAGTCACTGTAAGGCTAGGTTCACATTGCGTTCCTGGCGTCCATTAGACGGACTACGTTACACCGCGGCATAACGCGGTGTAACGTAGTCTGGTAACGCCGCCATTGAATGAAATGTCGGACGCATCGCTAGCGCACGCCCACAATGGGCGTGCGCTAGCCATGTGCCGTCATTGAGTGACGGACCCCGAGACGCGGGCTGCAGTGTTTCCGGGTCCGTCACTGCTAGCGCAGATAGAGCTAGCAGATGCTTTATCTGCGCTAGCGGGCTGCCATAACGGCACTTGCGTTAACAGCAGCCCGTTAACGTATGTGTTTAACGGGCTGCTATTAACGCAATGTGAACCCAGCCTAAGCGAACACCGCCATCTGCTGAATCAAACTGAGGGAGTGAATTTGCCTGCTGAACCTGATCAGATGACACACAGGAAGGACTTGCTGAATGTAAAAAGACCTGGCCAGGCTGAGAAGGGCAGTTGGTGCCAGAATCTGCACCAGGGCAGGTTGTATGCTTCCGAGGTGGGCTTGCAGCCACCATCGCCACAAGAGTCAGAGAGCGGTCAGATGCTGGAGAAGGCCTAAGTTCTGAGGAAGATTAGTGCCCCGCTCAAGCGGAAGGACATGAACAGAGCCAAGCAAGGGCAGAGAGACGCTGTGGCAGATTTAGGCCAGGGTCAGACCGAACGTATAAAAATACGGTCCGTTTTTCACGGCCGAGATACGCAGAAAAGTTCCTGAACAGTGATCCGTATTCAATGCGAGGATGCAATTTTTTCTCCAAAAATATCCGTGTGTCATCTGTATGGCATCCGTACGGCGAAATTTTCTCGCTGGCTTGCAAAATGGACATAGAATGGATCCATGGCCTCAAATATTCGTGAAAACATATATACAGTCTAAATATATATATATGTCAGTGAGACATATAAATATATATATATATATATATATATATATATATATATATATATATATTTATATGTCATGCAGCGCTAGATAGCAGAAAAGCCAGTAATTCAATTGCCGGCTTTTGCCATCTCCTCTTCGAACCCGACAGGATATGAGACATGGTTTACATACAGTACCATTTCATATCCGTTATATTTTTACATATTCATCACTAATAATGTTAGTAGTTTGTATGGGCAAAATTTGGGAGCTCTAGGTGTTAATATAAAAGGTTAAATCACGGAAAAAACTGGCGTAGACTCCCGTGCAATTTTCTCCGCCACAGTGGGAAAGCCAGTGACTTGATGACAGATATTAATAGCCTGGAGAGGGTCCATGGTTATTGGCCCCCCTGGCTAAAAACATCTGCCACCAGCCACCCCAGAAAAGGCACATCTGTAAGATTCACCTATTCTGGCACTTAGCCACTCTCTTCCCACTCCCGAGTAGCGGTGGGATATGGGGTAATAAGGGGTTAATGTCACCTTGCTAATGTAAGGTGACATTAAGCCTGGTTAATAATGGTGAGATGTCAATAAGACACCTATCCATTATTAATCCAATAGTAGTAAAGGGTTAAAAAGACACACACATTATGAATAAAGTATTTTAATGAAATAAATAAACACATGGGTTTATAATATCTTTATTGTACTCTCAATCCACTTGAAGACCCTCGTTCTTCTGCAAAAAAGGAAAATAAAAAAGCAACAATATCCCATACCTGTCCGCCGTCCAGTCATGTCCCACGCTGTAAATCCATCTGAAGGGGTTAAATATATTTACAACCAGGAGCCTACTAATGCAGCCGCCCATGGCTGTAAAAATTTCCAATCAAGTTTCAAAGTAGCTGAAAGAGGTTATCGTGATGAAGCCAGTGCCGCCCCAGCTTTATCCTTATCAGGACACTTCTCCAGTAGTCACTATAAGGGCTCCTTTCCACTTGCGAGATAAACGTCCGTGTCTCACATGTGAAAACCAAGCTGTGGCGCCGGCACTCCAGAGCGGAGAGTGCAGCTGCATAGCAATACAGTTAGGTCCATATATATTTGGACAGAGACAACATTTTTCTAATTTTGTTTATAGACATTACCACAATGAATTATAAACTAAACAATTCAGATGCAGTTGAAGTTCAGACTTTCAGCTTTCATTTGAAGGTATCCACATTAAAATTGGATGAAGGGTTAAGGAGTTTCAGCTCCCTAACTTGTGCCACCCTGTTTTTAAAGGGACCAAAAGTAATTGGACAGATTCAATAATTTTAAATCAAATGTTCATTTTTAGTACTTGGTTGAAAACCCTTTGTTGGCAATGACTGCCTGAAGTCTTGAACTCATGGACATCACCAGACGCTGTGTTTACTCCTTTTTGATGCTCTGCCAGGCCTTCACTGCGGTGGTTTTCAGTTGGTTTGTTTGTGGACCTTTCTGTTCTGTCTTTCTTTCTGTCTTTAACAAGTGAAATGCATGCTCAATTGGGTTGAGATCAGGTGACTGACTTGGCCATTCAAGAATATTCCACTTCTTTGCTTTAATAAACTCCTGGGTTGCTTTGGCTTTATGTTTTGGGTCATTGTCCATCTGTAGTATGACACGACGACCAATCAGTTTGGCTGCATTTGGCTGGATCTGGGCACACAGTATGGCTCTGAATACCTCAGAATTCATTCGGCTGCTTCTGTCCTGTGTCACATCATCAATAAACACTAGTGACCCAGTGCCACTGGCAGCCATACATGCCCGCGCCATCACACTGCCTCTGCCGTGTTTTACAGATGATGTGGTATGCTTTGGATCATGAGCTGGACCACGCCTTCGCCATACTTTTCTCTTTCCATTATTCTGGTAGAAGTTGATCTTGGTTTCATCTGTCCAAAGAATGTTCTTCCAGAACTGTGCTGGCTTTTTTAGATGTTTTTAGCAAAGTCCAGTCTAGCCTTTTTATTCTTGATGATTATGAGTGGCTTACACCATGCAGTGAACCCTCTGTATTTACTTTCATGCAGTCTTCTCTTTATGGTAGATTTGGATAAAGATACGCCGACCTCCTGGAGAGTGTTGTTCACTTGGTTGGCTGTTGTGAAGGGGTTTCTCTTCACCATGGAGATTATTCTGCGATCATCCACCACTGTTGTCTTCCGTGGGCGCCCAGGTCTTTTTGCATTGATGAGTTCACCAGTGCTTTCTTTCTTTCTCAGGATGTACCAAACTGTAGATTTTGCCACTCCTAATATTGTAGCAATTTCTCGGATGGTTTTTTTTCTGTTTTCGCAGGTTAAGGATGGCTTGTTTTACCTGCATGGAGAGCTCTTTTGACCAGATGTTTACTTCACAGCAAAACGTTCCAAATGCAAGCACCACACCTCAAATCAACTCCAGGCCATTTATCTGCTTAATTGAGAATGACATAATGAAGGGATTGCCCACACCTGTCCATGAAATAGCCTTGGAGTCAATTGTCCAATTACTTTTGGTCCCTTTAAAAACAGGGTAGCACATGTTAAGGAGCTGAAACTCCTAAACCCTTCATCCAATTTAAATGCAGATACCCTCAAATGAAAGCTGAAAGTCTGAACTTCAACTGCATCTGAATTGTTTTGTTTAAAATTCATTGTGGTAATGTCTATAACCAAAATTAGAAAAATGTTGTCTCTGTCCAAATATATATGGACCTAACTGTACATGGAGCCGCACGCTCCGCTCCTAAGTGCCAGCGCCACAGCTTGATTTTCACATGCAAGATACGGACGTTTATCTCGCAAGTGGAAAGGAGCCCTAAAGCCGGTGTCCCACTTGCAATGCGAGAAACTTGCGCGAGTCTCTAGCTTTAATACTTGCAATTGCAAGTGGGAAAACTGCCTAAGGATCTTGTGTCCATGCAGTGTGCATAGTTCATCCTAGACCTGGTGCTTTGGGTTAGACTCAACAATATCATTATGCTAGTATTTGCATTGAGCGCTATATTTACGAAGCCCTGTGCACATACGCGTACAAGCATAATGGAGAAAGTGGGCTGACATCGCTTATTTGCTGGGATCGTATGTTGAGTATTTGGTGCGGATTTAACCATGTCTGCATCTAAAGTCCGTGCATATTTTCCACATTTATCCTTGCATTTTTATGTGTGTCTTTTGTTGAGAAAACGCAACCAACCAACGCCAGGACAGTGCTTCAACTTGCGGATTTATTTTTCCTATTGAAATTAAACTAAATAAAGGTGAAATTATGTGGACAAAATTAAGTTAAAACTTATCCACTTTGCTTATGCTGTAAAATATTGCGTGTATAAAATCCCTACCAAATACCCAGTGTGTGAACCCAGTCTACAAGGTCTGCAGTGGAATTGCCTTGCTGATGTCTCAGCCACGTATTGGCCCTTCTAGAATGACCACTGAACCATTCATCAGTGGACAGATTTTCATCAGTCTTTGCTCGTTGTGTCAGTTTTTAGCATCAGAATCTCATCAGTGATTTTCTCATCTAATTTAACAAATAAATAAATTATCTATTACAACGTTAAAGAAGCCTTCCCATGAAGTTTTATTTTTCATTAAAACTGTACATGTGTGAGTGTATTAATACGCCGTTCCGTTCCTCTTCTCAGTGACGTTTTTGCTGTTCAAACTCTCCGGCTGACTCTTCGCTCTATGCCTGAACCGAATGTCTTCTTTTACAATGTAAACCACTGAGCCTCATTCAGACACTGCATATTTTCACTATGCAAAAATTGCATTGGCCAACAGTACCAGCACAGTGGAATCTCATGCCCATGGTGCCAGTTCCCACGTAATGACATGCTATACACATCATGTCTTTAAATGGGTTGTTGCTATCTCCAAGATCCTATCCAAGTATGTAGTCGATGTAATAATAATATTATTAGAAAATCGCTCCTATTAGAAATGTAGCACACTGTCCACACTGAACCCAGCGGAACCAAAGAATGGGAGAAGAGTTTCAGGAAGAACGAGTCAAAAAAGAACACCGGGTCAGGTGACACCTGTGGCACAGTTACCCAATATAAAAAGCTGGAGTGTCAAGACAGGAAGTCAGTTGGTGCCAACAAGTCAAACCAGTGGGACTTCTGGGCAGAGGACTCTCTTGGAGAATGAGACAGGTGGGACATCATGGGCCAGTGACCAAGATCTGGACAACGCCAGTCAAGGCCTGGGATCCATACTGTTCTAGTCTAGACCGGAGGCCCAGCCCTTATCTGTCACAGCCAGATAGTCAACCGTCGCAGGTCAAGCACCGAAAAGAGATTGTGGACTGCCATCCATAAGTGGATGTCCGCTGTGGTAATTCAGAAGCACAAGGGAAGCGGACCGTTGCCTCTTATGCTGACGTATGATACAGGGTTTGGTCCAAGGCTTTGCAGAAGATGGGAAGGGGAACAGTCAGTGTGAGGAGGACCCAAAGAGCATTACTTGACTTTGTCAGGAGAACTTGCAGCCTAGCGGGAAATATTGGTGACCACCCATTTGTGCCTATAGCTTAAGTGGAAACATGCTAAAGGCCGGGGTAACACTTGGGAGTGTGATGCGAGCCTCTCGCATCAATACCCAGCACTGCCGCCGGCACTCGTGACCGGAGCGTGTGGCTGCATAGAAATACATGCAGCCGCACACTCTGGTCCGAGTACCGGCGGCAGTGCCAGGTATTGATGTATGAGTTTCTCAGATCACACTTGCAAGTGTGACCCCGGCCAAAGAGACATACTCCTGTGGCCTTATAGCTGTGAGTGCCAAACTTGGGAGTCATCACACAAGGGACATTAGGGTGTCGCTCCTATTGGAAAATAGTCAAATAAGACAGAAAATCTGGGCTGTAACTGTTAAAATGTGTATGTCACTTGATAATATTTTATTACTTAATATCCTGTACTTAAACAATTGACTCCTTGCAACATTAACCCTTTCATTTCTGTTAAGCAAATTAAATAGTTTTGTTGGTTATTTCTGCGTGTTGCATCCTAGAAACCTGTTTACATCAATATGCTCACCATAATGGGGTCGGGTTGGAGGGAAGGGATACTGCTGTCATGATGCCTCCGAGGCTCTGCCAAAGTAATGTCAACTGCCAACCATTTCAGACAAATCTGCTCTCCAATATGGTGCTCCTTCCCTTCTGAGCTTTGCACTGTGCCGAAAAGTAGTTTTTGACCTCATTTGGGGAAATGATGTACTCAGGAGACAGTGTAACAAATTTTGAGGTAAATTTTCTCCTATTATTCCCTTTGCATATTAAATACTTGAGCTTAAAAGTTTTAGTGTAAAAAAAAAAAACTTTTCATTTTCATAGTCCAATGTTATACAATTCTGTGAAATACCTGTGGGTTTAAAATACTCACGATACCCCTAGAGGAATTCTTTTAGACATGTTTCCAAAATGGGGTCACTTGTGGGGGTTTCTGCTGTTTTGGAACCTTGGCGGCTCTCTAAATGTGACATGGCGTCCAATCTATTCCAGACAATTTTCCACTCTAAAAATCAAACCTTTCATTTGCCGAAACAAGAGTTTGAGCACATATAGGGTATCCGTGTACTCAGGAGAGATTGCATAACAAATTAAGTGGTCTATTTTATCCTATTACCTTGTGAAAATGAAAGATTTGGGACTAGAACATTATATGGGGTCTGTTATTTTGCATAGAGCATTATAATGGGGTGTCCCTAATTCTGTATGGAACACTATACTGTTCAGTCTAAAATGAAAACCGTGTGCTGCATCAGTACCATGTGGACGGGCGCCAGGGAAGAAGCGGTACAGTAAGCACTGTACCCCTGCGCCGGGTACTGAAGACAGCTCTCATCATTTGCCCTTGCCCTGCCTGTGATTAGTGGGAACAGGGAAGAATGATGAGTTATATTGAAGTGAGAACAATGACAGCAGGCAGTGGCTTTTGGGACTATTACTCCCATCAGCTTACCCCTGCTATTACTAATAACCGGGATAGTAGGAGCGGCTGATGGGAGTTTATCAGCAGGCTCTTAAGTTATAAGTGAAAAATGGTGTGGGTTCCCCTCTATTTTCTATAACCAGCCAGGCAATACTCGCAGCTCGGGCATGCAACCCTCAGCTGTCTGCTGTAACAAGAATAGAAGGGTCCCCATGCTTTTTTTCTCTCTTATTATTTAAATAAATAATTTAAAGAAATGTTGTGAGGTCCCCCATTTTTGACAACCAGCCTTGCTCAAGCAGACAGCTGGGGAGCTGGTAAGGGGCCATTGATGTAGGCTCCCCTGACCTAAAATTAGCGACCTGCAGCTGCCCAGAAAAGGCACATCTATTAGATGCGTCACTTTGCCCAGCTCTTCCCACTTGTTCTGTAGCGGTGCCAAGTGGGGTTCATATTTGTGGGGTTGATGTCACCTTTGCATTGTCAGGTGACATCAAGCCCACAGCTTAGTAATGTAAAGGTGTCTTATAGACACCTCTCCATTAATAATCCTAAAGTTTGCCTAGCTGGTTATAGAATATAGGGGGAAAACCAAGCCACTATTTTGTTATTTATTTACAGCGCAGGAGCCGGCTGATGAATACTTCCATCAGCCACTCCTGCTGTCACCGCTATTTGCTGCAGCAGGAGCCATCTTCAGAACCCAGTGCCGGGGAACAGCGCTTACTAAAGCGCTTCTTCGCTGATGCGTGTCACACGGATGACATCAATGTGTGGGATGTTTTGTGGCCCGTGCTGTCTGTAAAAAATGGACATGTCTGTTTTGCCCACAGACTGTATCAGTGTC
Organism: Ranitomeya imitator; assembly: GCF_032444005.1. Lineage (NCBI taxonomy): Eukaryota > Metazoa > Chordata > Amphibia > Anura > Dendrobatidae > Ranitomeya > Ranitomeya imitator. Next base: position 820,344,418 of record NC_091283.1, read on the forward strand.
TCCGGTACATGTGAAAACTGTCACCACACGTACTAGAGACCCAGATGTGTGAAGAGCCCTTATACATAGGAAAAATGTAAGGAAATATACATGTACCTGACAGTTTACACCTGCCCAAGGCTTGTGGGATGAGTATGGGACTAGGAAACCAGTGATGCAGTCCTGTCAGATTTTGTATGTTCTTCTTGATTTGATAATATGGTTTTAAATCCTAAACCGTTTGCAGTGTTCCATTTAAAGAAATGTGCAATGTTATTCTTTGTGCAGAATTTATTTCAGTCTTCACACCTTGCAATGCATAAGGCAAAATTATCAATAAAACCTGCATGTCACAAGCGGATTTGGATGATGAACGCTATGTTTATGCAGTAGAACATTCTCATCAAGTATACAATGTATGCAGTCAGCTTAGAAAAGAATCCTGGAAATTTTTGATCATTGCATTTACAAAGATGCTTGGCACGATATAGTTTTGTACAAGGTTCAACCAAGGATTTTCTAAAAGATTATTACTCGTAACAGCGGTTACAACCGGACTACAGAAATCTAAGAAGGGGGTTGTCCAGTGGCTATAAAGCCTTTAAAAGAGAAGCTGTCACCATGAACATGCTGTCTTATCTGCAGACACCATGTTATAGATCAGGAGGAGCTGAGAAGATTGATGTAGTTTTGTGAGGGGAAAAAAAAAAAAAATCTGTATAAATTGGTGTTTTAATCCTCTGCTTGAGATTTTGGGTCCACTGGGCGGTCCTATCAGTGATTGACAGCTCTCTATATGCACATTTACACAAAGAAAGCTGTCAGTCACTGATCGGACCACCCACTGGAAAAAAAAATCATCACAAAGAGCAGAGATTTAAATGATTAGAACAGTTTATACGAAAATCTTTTCAGAAAACTATTTATCCACCTGCTCAGTTCCTCCTGCTCTATAACATGATGTCTGCATAGTGGACTGCGATGTCATGGTGACAGGTCCTCTTTAATGGGTCTAATGTGGACAGGTACAGCTTCATCCTGTGATACCCACACCTTGACTAGAAGAACCAAGAAGGGAGACCAGCAGAAGAGCGGTGGCACCGGTTCAGTAGATTTTACTTGAGCCACCCCGAGTTGACCCCCCTTCCCCCCCCCCAACCCCCCAAAAAATTAGGAGTAGTTAACCCCAGATGGGCGATATTTAGCAATGCTGCATATTCAAAGCGAGCAAAACCCTCACTAATGTCCCCTGACAGAGCCTAACTTTCTAGTATAAGTCAGGCCCGAACTTCCTGGGTTATGGGATACTACTTTGCATGGTGGGCTCTCACAACCTGGAAGTTTAGGCTCAAAGGTTCATATAAAGTCAGGCCTTTTCAGGTGGCTTTAGACAGGTTTCGGCACAGTTTTACTAATATGCAATTAGGTGTGTGTAAGTGTATAAACAAAGAAAAACAAAAATTTATATAAAATACTGCTTACAACATGGTCATGAAAACCATCAACCACATCCGCAGATTGTCCAAACACATTAATGTAATGGCTAGAAGAAAGCAGCTTCCAACGAGCATCTCCTTTTCTAGGATTGAGGTCAGTGACAATTCACCATTGGGTGAATCTAGTCAATTGATTTAAATAATTTACAATGAAGCATCAAAACCGGAACCAGCAGGTTAAAAGAAAAACCTCATCACAACTCGGCTTCCCGGTTAGAAGGCATTTGGTTCCCATGTAGAGGACTGATGAGAGAAGAGCACAGCCTCCTCCAACAGGTCAGGTAGTGTCAAGACTTCAGGTAGGTTGAATTGAGGAGTAGATTCTCCAGGCAGCGAGGAGTTGGGGTGGTAGTCACTGGGGTAAGTAGATAGTTCGGAGAAATAGTCTGTGAACGGTGAAAGGTCTTCCATGAGTTGAGTGGACGCCCCATGATTCATTTCTATTACTGTGGATGTGAAGTTGGCAAAATAAGGGCTTGTGTCTAGAGCTGGAGAGGTCACTGAAGAACATGTAATTTTACTCGCTGGAGATCCTGCAAGGCTGCCAGAACTCAGAGACTTGACATTCTTTTTGTTATCCAGCATTTTAGAATGTTTAGTACATTTGTTACACTTTTTCCACTTCCCTTTGAAATTATTATCCAAGATCGTGGCGCAGCTGGGATTGATAGTCCAGTAAGCCCCTTTACCTGTGGAGAGAGAAGTGACAAGGAACTTTGTGAGAATAGCAATACCCCTCTAGAAATTATTTCCCAACCCACCTTCAAGTTTTGAAGAACATTTAGTTCTGAGCCAGGCATTTTAGCTATATACAGTGGGGCAAAAAAGTATTTAGTCAGTCAGCAATAGTGCAAGTTCCACCACTTAAAAAGATGAGAGGCGTCTGTAATTTACATCATAAGTAGACCTCAACTATGGGAGACAAACTGAGAAAAAAAAATCCAGAAAATCACATTGTCTGTTTTTTTATCATTTTATTTGCATATTATGGTGGAAAATAAGTATTTGGTCAGAAACAAACAATCAAGATTTCTGGCTCTCACAGACCTGTAACTTCTTCTTTAAGAGTCTCCTCTTTCCTCCACTCATTACCTGTAGTAATGGCACCTGTTTAAACTTGTTATCAGTATAAAAAGACACCTGTGCACACCCTCAAACAGTCTGACTCCAAACTCCACTATGGTGAAGACCAAAGAGCTGTCAAAGGACACCAGAAACAAAATTGTAGCCCTGCACCAGGCTGGGAAGACTGAATCTGCAATAGCCAACCAGCTTGGAGTGAAGAAATCAACAGTGGGAGCCATAATTAGAAAATGGAAGACATACAAGACCACTGATAATCTCCCTCGATCTGGGGCTCCACGCAAAATCCCACCCCGTGGGGTCAGAATGATCACAAGAACGGTGAGCAAAAATCCCAGAACCACGCGGGGGGCCCTGGTGAATGAACTGCAGAGAGCTGGGACCAATGTAACAAGGCCTACCATAAGTAACACACTACGCCACCATGGACTCAGATCCTGCAGTGCCAGACGTGTCCCACTGCTTAAGCCAGTACATGTCTGGGCCCGTCTGAACTTTGCTAGAGAGCATTTGGATGATCCAGAGGAGTTTTGGGAGAATGTCCTATGGTCTGATGAAACCAAACTGGAACTGTTTGGTAGAAACACAACTTGTCGTGTTTGGAGGAAAAAGAATACTGAGTTGCATCCATCAAACACCATACCTACTGTAAAGCATGGTGGTGGAAACATCATGCTTTGGGGCTGTTTCTCTGCAAAGGGGCCAGGACGACTGATCCGGGTACATGAAAGAATGAATGGGGCCATGTATCGTGAGATTTTGAGTGCAAACATCCTTCCATCAGCAAGGGCATTGAAGATGAAACGTGGCTGGGTCTTTCAACATGACAATGATCCAAAGCACACCGCCAGGGCAACGAAGGAGTGACTTCGTAAGAAGCATTTCAAGGTCCTGGAGTGGCCTAGCCAGTCTCCAGATCTCAACCCTATAGAAAACCTTTGGAGGGAGTTGAAAGTCCGTGTTGCCAAGCGAAAAGCCAAAAACATCACTGCTCTAGAGGAGATCTGCATGGAGGAATGGGCCAACATACCAACAACAGTGTGTGGCAACCTTGTGAAGACTTACAGAAAACGTTTGACCTCTGTCATTGCCAACAAAGGATATATTACAAAGTATTGAGATGAAATTTTGTTTCTGACCAAATACTTATTTTCCACCATAATATGCAAATAAAATGTTAAAAAAAACAGACAATGTGATTTTCTGGATTTTTTTTTTCTCAGTTTGTCTCCCATAGTTGAGGTCTACCTATGATGTAAATTACAGATGCCTCTCATCTTTTTAAGTGGTGGAACTTGCACTATTGCTGACTGACTAAATACTTTTTTGCCCCACTGTAGCTTCAAATGTACCGGTGTCTGAACAGTCCTGAATTATGTCCTGCTCTTCCCTTAATCACATTGAGATCTGACAAGATAAGAGTTTAACTCCTTAGTGACCGGGCCAAATTTTTAAAATCTGACCACTGGCACTTTATGTAGTAATAACTCTGGAACGCTTCAGCAAATCCCAGAGATTGAGAATTTTTTTTGTTTTTTTTTAACATTTATGATAATGGTAAATTTAGATTTATTTTTTTATGAATAAACACAAAACATATCAAAAATGTGTCAAATGTAAAAAAAAGACTGTGCAATTTTCAAACTTTGAATGGTTATCCCTTTAAATCCAGACAGTCATACCACAGAAAAACATTAAGAAATAAAATTTCCCAATGTTTGCTTTAAAATCACCATTTGTAAAACGCAGTTTTATTTTGTTAGCATTTTATTAGGTTTAAAAAAAAAAAAGTATCAGTAATTGTTCATTTTTTTCAAGGAAATATACAAAAAAAAAAAATGTTTTCAATTTATCTACGTGTTTTTTTGTTTGTTTTTTTTTTAAAGGGACTTATCTAGGTTTGAAGTGACTGACTATTGGAAAAACCCCAATAGTTATGCCATTTTAAAAACAGCGCCCCCTGACATATTGAAAACTTCTGTAGTTTATTAACCCTTCAGGTGATTTTCAGGAATTAATGCAAAGTGGCATGACAGAAACGAAAGGTATATTTTTACCACCTAAATGTTACTTCTGAACAGGCCGCTGTAGCCGACAGACTAAAGCCCCCGTCACACACAGCGAGATCGCTAGCGAGATCGCTAGCGAGATCGCTGCTGAGTCACAAGTTTTGTGACGCAACAGCGATCTCAGTAGCGATCTCGCTATGTGTGACACGTAGCAGCGACCAGGCCCCTGCTGTGAGATCGCTGGTCGTGTTGGAATGGCCTGGACCATTTTTTGATCGTTGAGGTCCCGCTGGGTAGCACACATCGCTGTGTTTGACACCTTACCAACGACCTCGCTGACAGGACGTCCCATTGAATCATCATGAAATAGCATCGTTCTACAGGTCGCCGCATCGCTGCTGCGTCGTTGGTGAGATCTCACTGTTTGACATCTCACCAGCGACCACATAGCGACGCTTGAGCGATCCCTGACAGGTCGTATCGTTGTCGGAATCGCTTAAGCGTCGCTACGTGTGACGGGGCCTTAAGGCCGCTATTTGGCCGTGAATTGTCACGGCAAACATCAGGACCACACAATTGTGATCTCAGGGTGCCCTCACACTCTGTTAACCATTTATATGATGTAGTTAGTATTGACAGCAGCATCTGAGGGGTTAAACAGATATGGATGGTGCCAACAATGAACAGGGCGGATGCAGAAAGATTTCAGATATGGTGTAAAGTCGACAGCTGCTGGATTGTCACCTGTGTGGGGGTGCTGCTCTTATATTTCAGGTCACTAAAACGACATTGGCGGTCATTAAAGGGTTAATACTAGAGATAGGATAGGAAGTAGCTGAGCTGCATTCTACCTGCCGCTCACGCACAGTCACTGAGGTCATCAGCCTCGCTCATCACGTGATGCAGAAGCGAGCGGGAGTCTTCGCTAAAATGACCTCTTGCCTTTGTGACTCCCACATAGTTCCATGCATTTTACCGACAACCTTTGATATTATTGTCCAACATGTTATACTTGATCTCTCCTGTAGTGGCGCCACGGAGCCAAGTAGCATACCAAGGTGGACCTCCTTGCCAAAGCACAACATATGCAGGACACTACAGCTCCCAGGGTTTGATGATGCTTTTTTTTTTTTTTTTTTTTTATGTTAGTTATTCTTCAACTAATAAGTTTAGGCTTTCTAGTATATAGCAAAAAATTGGACAACCTTTATAAAATGAAACACTGTAGCATTTTCCCTGATTAAATTTTTTTTAAATTTGGTGCAAAAGTGTACAATATATTTACTGAATTAGCAAAATTCAAAAGATGTTTAGAAACCTGCATAAAAATAAAAAAAAGATATGGGGCATGATCCTTTCGATAGGTTTTAAAACCTATCTTCAAACGTGAACAAAAATTGTGCACAAACTTGCAAATGAAGACTTCAACAAAAATATATTTATAATGAAAGTCACGCTACAGCAGCAACAATTCACAGATAAACTCCAAAATACTTATAAATAGATGCTGGGACCCCTACAGGACCACTCACCTGTGTCACCAGCACCCCTGGCCACCTTTCTGAAGCAGTTGATGTACGACAAGTTGTCTTTGATAGATTTCTGCCAGTTAGTCTTTCGCGTAAAATAGGGAAAGTTATCGACCACATAGTTACAGATCTGGCGGAGGCTCAGCTTCTTCTCGGGTGCGTTCTGAAGAGCCATGGCTATTAAAGCCGAGTAGGAGTAACTGGGTTTCACCATTTCAATTATGTCATCATGGCTTAGAATAGGCAAACAGGGCATCTCTGGCTCTTCATACCCAACAGGAGTCGAAACTTGGGCGTCACTATTGGCATAATCAATAGAGCCATTCCCATTGAGGTGTGAAGGACTAATGGTAAAGCCATCTAGCCACCAGTATGGATCAGCATTTGACTCTTGGTAGTCAGTTTGATCATGCACTGAAGTTGGCCTCTCAGGCTGGTGCAGGTTCTGCTTATGAAGATTAAAATCGTCTACAGAGGAGAACTCAATGTCCAATAAATCCTGAAGATAGGAGTATCCCGGCTGGGGAATGGATGCATACTGCCAAAAAGTATCCATGCTAAGTTCCAAGTGCTGCTGACTCAAGAGAAGGAACAGGACGACTCCTCCTCAGCTCTCCAAGCTGAGAATTTGCATTGGAGTAATGACCTTCTGCACAACTTGAAGGCAATTTCCAATCAAGCCCCAAAGTAGCTGAAAGAGGTTATCGTAATGAAGCCAGTGCCGCCCCAGCCCTTCCCTTAGCAGGACCCATCTCCGGTAGTCAACATCTATAAGGATCTTATTTCCATACAGCTCTTCTTTTACTTGATGCTTACGGTTAAAGTCAACAAAGTCATTCTGCTAGTTTTCAGATTGAGCACCATATCTAATAAATCCCCTGCATCAACAAGCATATTGGAGAAACTGGGGCGGCACAGCTTATTTGTACGGTTGAGGTCATACGTTGGGATTTTACTATTTCTCCAACTAAATTACATGCACATTTTTCGCATTTATCCACGCATTTTCATGTGCAATTTTTCTTGCGGAAACTTAACCAAACACCAGGACAGAGGTTTAACTTCCAAATTTAGTTTTTCCATTGAAATTAAAGAGTAAAATCTAATTTTAAAAGAAGAATTTCTGCATTAGAAATTGGCATGCTAATGATAAAAAATAGCCCCATAGAATAAAACGGCTATGGGTTCTATCCGTGAAATGCACAGAACAAGAATGTGAATACGGCCTAAGGTTAAGTCCGCCCTTTGCGTTTTTAATAAGTTTTTGGTAGTGTTTCGCTACCAGTATAAAGAAACATCTTAGGGCCTGTGCATACGCTGCAGACTTGTTAAGTTTTTGTGGCTTTTTTTTTTCCTGTACAGATTTCCCACAAAAGCGTGAAGGGTTACCTGATGCCAGCAAAGTGAAGGAGAATCCTGAAGCCTCATGCACACGTTGCTTATTTTTGACTTGCAGATTTAAATCTGAAGAATGTCAATTCTCTTAGGCTATGTGCACACGTTGAATAAAATTTCTGCATCTCTCGGCAGTAAAAACGCATGTGCAAAAAAGCGCATTTTTTTATGCGTTTTTGTCTGATTTGAGTGAAGTCAATGGTGAAAACCACACAGAGAATTGACACGCTGCAGATTATTTTCTGCATCAAATCTGAAAGTTACAAATAAGCAACGTGTGCATGACACTTCAGGTTTCTCATTCACTTTGCTGGCATCGGGATTACTTCAGGTTTTGATAGCAGATCTGCATGGCAAAAACGTACCAAATCTGCAATGTGTGCACAAGCCCTTAGGCTATGTGCACATGTTGTGGATTTTGCTGCGGATCCGCAGCAGCTTTCCATGCGTTTACAGTACAATGTAAACCTATGGAAAACGCAATCCGCAGTGCCCATACTGCGGAAAAAAAAGCAGCGGAAACGCTGCGGGATACATTCCGCAGCGGTTTACACCTGCTCCATAATAGGAATCCGCAGGTGTAAAACCACAGGTGGAATCCGCACAAAATCCGCATAAAATCCGCAGCAAATCCGCAGGTAAAACACAGTGCCTTTTACCTGCGGATTGCTCAAATCCGCTGCGGAAAAATCCGCACAACTCAAAACTACGTGTGCACATACCCTTAGCGTCTTTGCTGCAGATTTTACCCAAACTAATGAGTGGGAAATATCTGCACCAAAAACACATGTGAAAAAGGCACCTATTTTATGTTGTTTTTACTGCCAAGAGATGCAGAAATTTCTGCACCAAATCGTCAAAGTGTGCACATGCCCTTATTAGGCTGCCGTCACACTATCAGTATTTGGTCAGTATTTTACATCAGTATTTCTCAGCCAAAACCAGGAGTGGGTGATAAATACAGAAGTGGTGCATATGTTTCTATTATACTTTTCCTCTATTTGTTCCACTCATGGTTTTGGCTTATAAATACTGATGTAAAATACTGACCACATACTGATAGTGTGACGGCAGCCTTACAGTTCCAGCTAAGTGGATGGGATTGTGGATGCGGTCAGACTATTGTATGTAGTGATGAGCGAATTTGTTTGGAAAACAATCACCAAACATAAATTTTGCACGAATATGGCACATTCGGATTCGTGATCGGAAACACGAGGAAAATGTTATAAAATCGGGAAAAATTGGTAACCTTCAGTAAAAAGTGCGGTAAAATATTTGCGTTGCCACAAAAATATTTTCAGCATTTTAGCAACGAAAATGGTGGTGTATCATGAGCGTTTGGCATGTGTTTGAGGGGAGGGAGTTTGCAGAGCTCACAGGCGCGGCGTTCTTGTAAACAGTGATTTTTTTCCCTAACTTTGTGTGCACATTGCGGCTAGCCAATCAGGGCTCAGGAAACACCCACAATGTCCAGACACAATGGCTTCGTCATTGGTTGCTGAAATCACATGTCTCTCTCCATATAAATAGCGGGCATCTTGTTTTAGCGCCATTTTGACACTGTAACAGCACAGGCTGTTCCTGACACTGGCACTGTTGGCAACAAGATTTTAGCTAGTTAGTTAGGTGGTTGTATATCAGTCAGATAGTGTAGCTAGCTACTGTCCGGTGTGGCTGTTAAATTTACCTTCCAGAACTTTTTTTTTTTTGGCCATTACTGAGGTCCACAGACAGAGCCAGCATGGCACATGTCCTACAAGTGTGTTGTGCACTTCTTCTATTGTGCTCCATGCACGGGTATAGCATTTTAACTATTATTTTTTTCGCTAGCTAAATGTGAAACAGCCTGCTGTATCCCACGTTGCCATTTTGTGGCGGTGATATGAACCTGTCTGCAGACCTAAGGCACATTAAAAAAAACAAATGATAATTTTTCAGTTTCAAAAAGTTAGACAACTCGCCGTATCGCACTTTGTCGGGTTGAAATTAAGCTGCAGAGGCCTGATCCAGAGGCCACAAAAAATTCTTCTGTTCCTATTGTCATACAGTAGGGGACCTGATTTTAAAATAGTTTGTAGCATCTTGTGTGTTATAGAGGCCTGATCCATAGACCACCAATAAATTATTTTGTTCCTAGTGTCATACAGTAGGGGACCTGACTTTAAAATAGTTTGTAGCATCTAGTTTGTTAGGCTAGGGTCACATTGCGTTAGTGCAATCCGTTTAGCGCTAGCGGGTTGCGCTAACGCAATGTTTTTAACGGGGCCGGGTCGCGGTAACGTCCCCGCTCCCGGGAACGGACCGCGGGCGCGCCTCGGATGCTGCAAGCAGCGTCCTCGGCGCGCCAGGAAACACCGGCGCATCGCTAGCGCGTGCCGAACATGGCACACGCTAGTGCTGCGCATTCCCATTGCCGTGAATGGGCGCGCTAATGGATGCGTTGCACGGCGTTAATTTCGCCGTGCAACGCTGTCCGTTAGCGCGTTCCCATTAACGCAATGGGAACCTAGCCTTATAGAGGCCTGGTGTACGTGAGGTAAGTGGTAATGTTTGTGAAGGCGCTTGTCAAGTAACGTCATGTCCAATGCAAAGACAACTTCGATGGTGTCAGGCCCTCATTTTTTAAAATGTAAAAAATCCTGGTTGGGTGCCCATCTGCTGGATTGGGTGTAGTGGAAGAACTGTCAGTCCCTATTAAACTATTTCTACTGTAGTGAAATTGATGCCACTTTTGTGGTGTAAAGGTACCGTCACATTTAGCGACGCTGCAGCGATATAGACAGCGATGCCGATCGCTGCAGCGTCGCTGTTTAGGTCGTTGTGTGTTTGCTGGAAAGCTGTCACACAGACAGCTCTCCAGTGACCAACGTTGCCGAAGTCCCCGGGTAACCAGGGTAAACATCGGGTTACTAAGCGCAGCCCTATGCTCTGCTTTACGGCCGGCCGGCGCTGACAGTCAGTGCAGGGAAGCTGACGCCAGGGGACGTGACAGACACCGGAATGTGAGTATGTAGTGTTTTTTTTTTTTTACTTTTACAATGGTAACCAGGGTAAACATCGGGTTACTAAGTGCGGCCTTGCGCTTAGTAACCCGATATTTACCCTGGTTACCAGTAAACACATCGCTGGATCGGCGTCACACACGCCGATCCAGCGATGACAGCGGGTGATCAGCGACCAAAAAAAGGTCCTGATCATTCCCAGCGACCAACGATCTCCCAGCAGGGGCCTGATCGTTGGTCGCTGTCACTCATAACGATTTCATTAACTATATCGTTGCTACGTCACAAAAAGCAACGATATCGTTAACGAAATCGTTATGTGTGAAGGTACCTTTAGGCCCATATTTGTTTAAATGTAAACACTCCTGGTTGGGTGTCCATCTGTTGGATTGGGTATAGTGGAAGACCTGTCGGTCCCTATTATACTGTCTATACTGTGGTGAAATTAATGCCTCTTTGGTATTGCTTGCCAATAATTTTTGGAAATGTGAACACTTCTGGTTGGGTCTCCTTCATTTTATTATTATTATTATTTATTATTATAGCGCCATTTATTAACATGTGAGAAAGGGTATACATAGCAAAAACAAGTGCAATAATCTTAATCAATACAAGTCATGACTGGTACAGGAGTAGAGAGGACCCTGCCCGCGAGGGCTCACAATCTACAAGGGATGGGTGAGGATACAGGAGGTGAGGGTAGAGCTGGTTGTGCAGTGGTTTGGTCGAGTGGTGGGTTACTGCAGGCTGTAGGCTTGTGTGTTGCCTGTAGTAAAAGGCCTCCGAGAGCATCAGGGCTCCACTTCCTTGGAGTCAACTTCCGTGTTACTACCCTTAAATGTTTCCTACAATGGTAGTCTACAAACTGATATTTGTGCCACCGAAGTGTGACATGGCATGAAAGTAGGTAAAGGTGTTGTATATGGTATCAGGGCTCCCAGCACAAAGGAGGCCTACACCGATCCCTCACCCACCACGTCTTACTGTGACGTTCAATTGAAAGCTGTAAACGCTGTCCTAGACCCCGATACCTCACTGAGGCCTCTTTCCTAGTGTCTGTCCCTCATTTGATGTTTTGGTGGCAGCATTTGGGGCCGTTATAAGGTGTTGTGCCTGCGTTTGTTTGTGCCTCCTATTGACTTGAATGGCGTTCGGTTATGTTCGGCGAATATTGCAAATTCAAAGATTGTAATCCGAACCGAACATTGAAATATTCGCTCATCTCTAGTTGTATGCATCTCATGTCAGATAATTGGGCAGGTTAGGCGAATGACACTCGGATCAAACTTGGTCAGCGTTTGATCTGAGTGTCAGTTTACGTTGATCCAATTCTTTCGAATGAGAATCGTATCGCAGGGGCGGAAAAGACAGAAAACTTAATTTCTCAATCTTCTCCATTTTCTTTGCCTGCGTAAATCGGACTGCACTCAGATAGCATCAGAGTGCAGTCTGATGGTTTACAAATACCCATAGACTTCTATGGGCCAATTATTGGATACAATGGCAGCATGCTGCTAATCGGCATCAGATAAAAGCTCTAGTCAGCACTGCCCTATAGTATAACATTGTGCCCAAGTTTTATTTGATAAACCATCACACGCCAGTGTGAACGACCCCTTAAGAAAATCTCATATTAATAATTTGTCCCCAGTGTACCATCTAGATGTTTTCCTGTCAACTCGGAGATGAAAAAGTGACGAGCTGCAGCAGTCAGATCCAAATCCTATTTTGTCCTTTTTATGCAGCACATTGATGTGACTTTTCAAAATACGTCGATATTTCTGTGTATCAGGTAGTGTGAAAACACTTTGTCCCGATGCATCAGTGTCATTTCTTCACTTTTCTGAAATAATTTTCTTCTTTTCAGTGGCTTTAGTATTTGCACCTTATTCTCCATACATTCTTCAAGATTTTCTTTTTTAAGTTTTTCTTCCACAACTTGAATGGAATGCCACTTTAACAATTTTTTTTTTTTGCAGGGGTGGAAGGGGGGGAAAGGGGGCGCACAATTTTTTTAGAAAATGGGTGAATGTTTCAACTTTTGGTGGTATATGACTGTTCACATAATCCTATGAACAATGATGGGGATAGAACGATCACTAGTACGATTTGTTCCCCATAAACAGTATCATGTTATCATCAGAACATCACCTGTTCACATGGGGCAATGTGCTGTCGATAATGGCGATTATTGTCCCAGCATAAACAATCCAGTGTTGCTCATTTATCAGGCGATAATTGTCATATTTACATGGGCGGATAATCAAAAAATGATTATTAGGGTGCGGTCAGACGGCCGTAGAACCTGTCATCCGGGAGAATCGGGCCAATTATGCGAATGACGCTCTGATCAAACTCTGGAAAAAGTTTGATCATTGTATCAGCCCAGTGTAATCCGATTCTCTCAGAGAAGAAGATGGAGAACACCATTTCTCTGTTTTCTCCATTCTGCGAGTCCGCGGAGATCGGACTGCACTCAGATGTTTTCCACACACCCTTAGGGTATGTTTCCACATTCAGGAAACGCTTCATGTTTGACGCTGCATAGAGACGCAGCGTCCAGATGTTACAGCATAGTGGAGGGGATTTCATGAAATCCCGTCTCCACGATGCGTGTCCATTTACCTTGCGGCGATGCTGCGCCACCGCAAGGTATGATACAGGGCCCTATGTGTGGGGTGCGATGATTCCAGATGTGTGCAATGAACACATCTGGCATCATCGCGTCTCCAGAAGGGGGCTGGGCTTTGGGCGGGGCGAGTTTGCCGCTCCGTCAAGACCGCTGGCCATCCTGAATGTGGTCACGTACCGTTAGACTTTAATAGGTCACTGCCTTGATTTCAAAGTGAAGAAAAAAAGTCATCAGCATTCACCCATTGAATAACATTGGTCCGAGTGCTACCCGATATAAAAAAAAAAAAAAAAAATCAGATAAATAACATTCGTCCAACGTATATGTGGATGTGAGCGAGCCCTTACTATGAAAAAAAAGAAAAAATCAATTAAAAATACATAAAAGGTTCAAATAATCCTTTTCCCCAGTTAAAATTAAAGAGAATACGAGAGAAAAAAAAAAAAAGTGGTGACACCACGTTCAGAAAAATCAACTTCTAAAATTAATCGGTAAACCAAAAAAAAAAATTAAAGGACAAAATTATGTTTTTGGGTCACAGCATTACCTCAAAAAATGCTGCACCAAGCTGTATTAAAACATTTGTCCTAACTTGTTAGTCATAAAAACATCTTCTTGCCTCGCAAAAAAACAAAACAAGCCAGCTCTAGCAAAAGAAGCATTAAAACTTTATGGGTCTCGGAAGATTGTGAAACAAAACCTAAGTTTGTTTTTTTTTCTTTAAAAAAAAAAAATAAAAAAAATTTCACTCCTAAAATAAAAAATCTGGGCAGGTCTGGTATTGCCATAATCATACTGATAATGAAAAAACAGACATGTCAGCATATTTTGCCTGCGGACACACAGTCCGTAGAAATACAATGATATGTGCACAGACCCATTCACTATTGCACAGGCATCACCATCTTGGAGGAGGAATATATATTTTTATATCTAGCAAGGTGGCACTGCCTGCACAGTAGCAGCTATCATATCACCTCTATATACACAGATACCCGCTAATGCGCCTTTTCTGGGGCGGCTCAGAGCTGATATTTGTAGCCTGGGGGCGGAAGGGGAAGAGGAGGCAGCATCCATGGCTATTAATATGAGTCCGCAGCTGTCTGCATAGCCTTTGCTGTTTTTTTTTTTTCTCTATAGAGTCGCCCATTTTAATAGCCAGTAAAGGCTAAAATTATATATTTTAATAGCCTGGGAAGCTAAATGGGTATTACCCCCTTCCCAGGCTATAAACATTAACTCCCAGCCGTCGGTTTTCCCTCTGCTGGTTACGAAAGTTGTGCTGGAGCCCAGGCCATTTTTTTCTGAAAAATGATCTATAAATTACATGTACAGTAAGCTGCACACTGTACTAATTGTATTTGTCACTGACATCTGTGTGTAATCCATTTCTTCTATCCTGTCTGCTCCTGCTGTGACTTTACACTACATAGCTCCTGAATTGCCGGATTATATATACGATCTGTCACACACAAACACTACGCACTAACCTGGCAGTGTGATTTTACTGTAGCAGCACATGAATTGCCAGCTTTTCAAAGGATCTAGAGGTATGGTTCTACAGGAAGTATGGTAGTTTTTTCTCTCTGGGGGGGTCACTCAACTTTATTAGAATGCAGAAAGAGACAAGTTAGCCCCCAAAATGCACTAAACATGCGTATTTGCTGCAGCTTCTTTCCTGCCAAGAAATCAGGTTTTGCTTCAGAAAAAAAAAAAGCCCAGTGTGAACTTACCCTTATAAGATTGGAGCTTAGTCACATTTGTAAGTTATTGATGTATAGGATTTAAAAGCATCTAATATACTGACTGCACAATAACTTTTTTACTATTATTGAAGCTTGTACAGGTATAGCTGAAATAATTGTATTTGTAGATTTAAATAAAAAGGTTTATATATCGATTAGCCCTCTATTATATATCAATAGTTCAATACCCTAATTTTTTATTATTTTAGAAAACAGATGTGGATTGAGTTACCAGTAAAGCAAATATAGTTTATTAAATTACTAGCCTAGATCAAACCATAGTTTTTCAAAAGACAGAATATATAATTTTTAATATAAATAGAGAGGCAGGGTGGAAACTTCCTAATGTCCCCCTATAGGGCCTAACTTTCTACACACACAAGCACACTGATGACATCTGTGTCATCAGTGCCACATGTACTGGCGGCTGGGAAACAGCTGTACAGTTAGCGCTGTTCAGACGGCACATCATTGTCCCCTGCTCTGCAGCAATCAGCGAGAGCAGGGGAGAATGATGAGAGTAGTTGTAGGAGGGTGGTGCTGTTCTGAACAGTAAGGAACACGCTGTTACTTTAAGGTCGGTTTCACACGTCAGTGGCTCCGGTACGTGAGGTGACAGTTTCCTCACGTACTGGAGTCACGTAGACACATTAAAATCAATGTGTTTCTGCACATGTCAGTGTGTTTTCATGGACCGTGTGTCCATTTGGAAAACACGGAGACATGTCAGTGTTCGTGGGAGCGCACGTATTACACGGACCCATTAAAGTCAATGGGTCCCTGTAAAACACGTACCGCACATGGATGTTGTCTGTGTGCAGTCCAGGAGACAGCGCTACAGTAAGCGCTGTCGCCCCAGCGTGGTGCTGAAGCCACCATTTATTTCTTCTCTCCAGCAGCGTTCGCTGGAGAGAAGATATGAATTTTTTTTTTTTGGTGTTTAAAAATAAAAAAAAATTAAAAAAAAAAAAAAAAGATCCCTGTAAACAACCCCCTCCCACCCCCTGTGCGCCCCCCGCTGTTAATAAAATACTTACCCGGCTCCCTCGCAGCATCCTCTCCGTGCCGCACCTTCTCCTGTATGAGCGGTCACGTGGTGCCGGCCATTACAGTGATGAATATGCGGCTCCACCTCCCATAGGGGTGGAGCCGCATATTCATCACTAATGGGCGGCACCGCCATATGGCCTTTATTGATCCGTTGCTTCAGAAGTGGATGTACCCACATCTGTCTCTGCCTCCTCGAATCTATAATAACTGGTTATGGCTGGCCAAAACGTTGGGAAAGTACCCAGTTGTAAAGCACACGCTCCGTGGTGTTAGAAGTCAGTAGATCAGACATGTTGCTCATCAATCAGAAGTGCACCAACACAAGCAGGGACTCTACTGCATAGATTGGTGGCTGGCACCTGTTTTAGGGCCATTAAATAATGTTCTTGTTGAGGATTTAAACTTTTTCAGGTGGAAAAACCGTTAGATGTCCATTTTGCAAGCCTGCGAGAAAATCTCGCCATGCGGATGTCACACGGCTCTCAAACGGATCATTTGATGCGAGAAAATTACATCCTCGCACTGCACACGGATCACTGTTTTGGTAACATTTGTGCGATTCTCCGCCGTCAAAAATGGACCGTTGTTTTATACGTTGTGTGTGTCCCCGGCCTTATTAGTTGAATGCAACTCTGAACACTTTGCCCTGCTTGTGCTGATCTCCAGCAGAGCAGGGGAGAATGACTAGAGTGGTCTTCAGCACCCGGCACTGGGGGAACAGCACTAACTGTACCGCTGCGGCACATGGTTGCCACAAGTAACACATCTGGTACTGGTTTTTACAGTACTGTAAATATCAGAATGTGTGAAACAGGCCTTAGAGTGTTTTGTGTATGTTTGTGTGACACTTAGAGATGGATAGAGCATGCATCACTTCAACTAAAGACAAGACACCAATTCATTAAGAAAATTCTACCTTTATCTTCCATAAAGTGCAAACAATGACTACAAGGTATAAAAATACAGTCTCCTCACATAGCTAACAACTAAAAATACATTGAAAAAAAAAAAAATTATATATATATATATATATATATATATATATATATATATATATATATATATATATATATATATAAAACCCAACAAGTTTTATTTCTTACAGAAATGCCATGATGGCACATTGTCCATGACTAGGAATGTGCTCACATTACTGGGTAGAGTAAGCCTTGTAGGGACAAATAGGATGTTTAAAATAAAATACAAAAGCTATATTACACCAGTAAGCTGGACTACTACATAGAGTCCCCATTATAGAAACCACTAATCAGAACGTGGACACCAGTTGTCCCTACACAACAAGTTTATGCCTGGTGGGCCATTAACATCTTACTGCATTCTTATTAAACCGAAAAACAGAAAAGAGGAGCTTCTGAACAAGTGTCTCATTCTTTTCCCCGCAGAAAGAGGAATTGGAGGCAAGTGACAATTTAGCAGTACATGGGTTCAGTCCATTGATTTAAATAAAAGTACACTAAAAGAAACAGGTTAAAAAAATTAAAATAAATTCCTCATCACACCACTGCCTCCTGGTTATAAAACATTGGTTCACATGTAGAGGCTTGATGAGAGATGAGCACAGGCTCCTCCAATTGGTTGGGCAACGCGAAGGTTTGAGGTAGGTTGACTTGAAAGGTAAATTCTCCAGGCAGCGAGGAGTTGTGGTGGTCATCAGTGGAAGAGCGTTTGTAGAAAGAGAAGTCTTCTGTGAGCCAAGCGGACGCCTCATTACTCCCCATCCCAGAGGATGGGACGTTAGTAAAACAAGTGCTCATATCCAAAGATGGAGAAGACTTAATTTTACTAGCTGGAGATCCCAGGAGTCCGCCACACTTCAGGAACTTCCCATTATCTTTTTCTGTATTCTTAGAGGGTTTACACCCATTGCTCCTTCTCTGCTTTTGGAAACGACCATCATCATTTAATCTCTTATCACAGTTTGGATCTAAAGTCCAGTAAGACCCTCTCCCTGTGAAAACGGAAATGACAAAAATTATAAAATAAACTTGGTGAGAAAAACATTAAGTTTCTATGAAGAGATTCCCACCACACCAGCAAGAAGGTTTCAAAAACATTTATTGGGAGAGGAGAAACCCTACCACACATTTTTATTTTTAAATTTATTTTTTTTTAACCGCTGGAAAAAAGAGGATGAAGTGTAAACATAACAGAAGGCTACGCTCATGGGAAGTTTGAGGGTTTTATTTTTTAGCTTTGCAAACAAAATAGCATAAAAAGAAAAAAAAAAAAAAAATCTGCATTTGGGGCAGGGGAAAAAAAAAAAATAAATAAAAAAATAAAATCATGGTGCCAAAAAAAGTTTACTAAAATATATGTGTTTTTACGAATATTTGAGGCCATGGAATGGATCCATTCTTTGTCCATTTTGCAATACAGTGAGAAAATCTCGCCGTACGGATGTGGAGCACCCCCAGACGCAGGGCCGCGGGTTACTCGGTACCGGTCCTCTCTGGCTCAGTTCTGGGGACGTCACGGTGGCTGGACCCGGTCCGTGACCCTGCTAAGGGGCGTCCAATGAAAGGTGATACGAATCTGTCAAGGTTTAGTGACGCCACCTGTGGTATTCGGTCAGGGTGACCTACGCTGCTTGGGGTCCACTGGGGTGATGTGATGGCAGCTAGATGGTGTACCTTCCCACAGGTGAAGTAGGTCCCCAGGGCTTGCCAGTAAGGTGGATGGTGATGGGGTGAGGTGCAGACAATAACGAGGACACAGGGTGCAGTCTCTACCTCTTTACTGGTGACTTCAGGATCCTCAATCCAGAGTACAGTTAACAGGGCTGTCTGAGAACGGCCGGTCCGCAGGCACATCCAGAGTTCCCTTTGCAGGTGGAAATCGTTGCCTACCACTAGCGCCTGCGTGTTGTAATGCTTCCTCACAACTTCTATTCTCGTTCGTTCCAGTGCTTTCTATTCTCCGTCCCCCAGGTTTGTTATGGCTAGGACGCACCCGTTAGACGGGTAGGCTCGGAGCTCTTCCGGGACCCTAGAGACGCCCTCTCCACGCGTTGCCCCCTATGTCTGCTTAGGTGATGTAAGGTAGACAACCAACCTATAATTAACTGTCCTGCGGTATTTGAAGTAAGGCATAAAGTCAGTTACTTCCTCAGTGTTCCGGGCACCGGCTACGCACCTCAGTGGCATGTTGCCGTTCTCCGGGCACGACTCCTACTGGCTCTCCTTTGTGCTTTGATCTCGTTTCTCACTGTCCACAATATCCTTTGCTTCGTGTCTCTTTCTAAGGATACCACCGCAAGGTAGTGCAGGTGCAGTTCCGTTTCGTTCTGTTCTTGTCGCTAGGTACCCACCCATTGCCAGGTTCCCACGCCTGACAGGGACCCCCCTGAGTCTTCCCCGCAACACCCCCTGCCACGGGATGTTGCCTGGACAAAACCCAGTCAGCTTCTGACTAACTTCATATCCAACCCCTAGTTTTACCAGTGTGAGGAGTGGCCTAGTAAATAAAACCTTTTCCTCCCCCTAGTGGCCGGAGTGTGAAGTATAATGTGTGCTGGTGATACCTGGTCAGATGAATTCCTTTAGTGCCATCAGACGTACCATCACTCCCCTTAGTGGCAGAGAGACATTACTGCAATGACCAGGTCTCTGGGGCGCTGCAGATGCCATACAGATTATTTTTGGAGAAAAAAATAAAAAAAATTTGCATCCTCGCATTGAATACGGATCACTGTTCAGGAAATTTTCTGAGTATCTCAGCCATCAAAAACGGACCATATTTTTATACGTTGTGTGTAACTCCGGCCTTACACGGTGTCATCTACTGAGCCTTCAGTTCCAGTGTCCATGTAATATATTGGATCTCTCCTGCAGTGGCGCAGCAGAGCAATGTAACATACCAATGCGGACCTCCCTGTCAAAGCTCAACATATGGAAAGGCACTACATCTCCCAGGGTGTGTAATGGATGTAATTTCATCAGTTAAAAGTGGCATTTTTATTTACAGAAGTCTACACAAAACCTGGAATGTTCTCATTCATTGACAAGCAATTTGTTTTTTTATTTATTTTTTTTTTTAATTAAAGTTGAACCATTAACTTACAAGTTCGAACTTTCTTAGTATAATGGAATTAGAGGGAAAACATTTATAAGTGATAAAATATTTTGAATCGGGGCTTTTTTTTTTTTAACAAAAATAACCGAATATCAAACTTCAAAGATTTTTTTTTTTTGCTTTTAAACACTTGCCTTGAGTAAAATAAATAGATTAAAAAAAGATAATACAGGTCTTATGGCTGTCAGTTTGCAAAAATAAATTTTTATGTTCCATTACAATTGCACAAAAATTAGCAAAATTTCTAAAATTTGCAAACGATGAATTGACTGAAAACTTTTAGATAATGAAAACCAAGCTCTGGAAGCATCAAGTCACATACACACTCCAAGACACTTATAACCAATGCTGCGGACCCTAAAGGACCTCTCACCTGGATCGCTGTCATCCCTGGCCATTTTCTTGAAGCAGTTATGAACGGACAAGATGTGTTTCATGGACTTCTTCCAACTGTCTTGGTTCTTCTGGTAGAAGGGGAACTTGTTAATCACATAGTTGCAGATCTGACGGAGGCTCAGCTTCTTCTCGGGTGCATTCTGAAGAGCCATGGCTATTAAAGCGGAGTGTGAGAAAGGTGGTCGAACCTTTTGAATCATGTTATTAGAGCTTAAATAAGTCAACGAGGGCTTCTCTGACATTTCATAACCAGCAGAAGTCAAGACTTGGGCTTGGTTATTGTCATATCCACTAGGCAAATATCCAGAGCCATTCCCATTGAGGTATGAAGGATTACTGGCCAAGCCACCAAACTTCCAATATGAGTTGGTATTTGCCCGTGGATCATCTGTTACACCATACTCTGAAGCCAACCTCTGAGAATGGTGTAGGTTCTGCTGATGTACATTACAATGGTCTCCAGCGTTGACCACCAGATCCTCAAAATCCTGTGCATAGTAGTATCCTCGCTGGGAACAAGATGCATGCTGCCCAAACATATCCATACTAATTCCTAGGTGCTGCTTGCTCAGGAAAGAGCTCAAGACTTGTCCTCAGACTCTTAATGAGCTCCATGCTGGGGTTTGCATTGAAATAATGACCTTCCGCACAACTTGCAGGCAATTTCCAATCAAGCTCCAAAGTAGCTGAAAGAGTTTATAGTAATGAAGCCGATGCCGTACCTTATTTCCATGCAGTACGTATAGTTTATTCTATACCTGGCTCATCTTTTACTGAGTGCTTTAGAACAGATTCTATTATTTGAGAGTCATATTACAACGCCACAAACCCATACAGGCATAATGGAGAAAGTGGGGCGGCACAGTCTACTTGTACGGTTGAGTTCAAACGTTGAGTATTTGATTTTTACAATTTCTGCCTCTAAAGTCTGTACCTATTTTCCACATTTACCCATTCATGTCTTTTGTTATGGAAACTCAAAAAAAGTAACACTAGGGATGCAGTTTAACCTCCGGATTTAGTTTTCTCGTTGAAATTAAAGGGTAAAATTTAAACTAAAAAAGTGAATTTCTGAAATAGAAATTGACGTGCTGCAGATAAAAAACACAATTTCTGCACAAACAAAATGCAAGCTGTGGGGGAAATGAAGTTAAAACATATCCACTTTGCTGCTGCTGTAAGAAAATTAGCACCAAATACTCAGTGTGTGAACGCAGCCTACAAGGTCTGCAATTACGGTGTTGACAGCGCTGTCACATTCTGGTCTTCTGGAGGGATTTTTGCGCCGTTCCTCACTGTTATCTCAAAGCCTTTAAACAGAAGTGAATGATTTTTCTTATATGCAAGATATGGACAGATTTTCATCAATGTGTCAGTTTAAGGCCAAATTCCCACATTCAGTATTTTACATCAGTATTTGTAAGCCAAAATCAGGAGTGGAACATTTGGAGGAAAAGTATAATAGAAGCACGTCACCACTTCTGAATTTTTCACCCACTCCTGCTTTTAGCTTACAAATACTGATGTAAAATACTGACCAAATACTGAACATGTGCACTAGGCCTTAGGCTGGAGTCACACTCAGCGTAAGGCCGGCTTCACACTTGTGAGTTTTACGGACGTAAGAGCGCAGAAACTACGTCCGTAAAACTCGCAAAAAATACGGCACAATTATTCTCTATGCCCCTGCTCCTATCTGCCGTATTTTACTGATCAGTATTATACGGCTTTCTACGGCCGTACAAAATCGCAGCATGCTGCGTTTGTCACCGTACTGCGCAAGAAATACGCCAATGAAAGTCTATGGAAGCGTGAAAAATACGGATTTCACACGGACAAGCAGTGTGACTTGCGAGAAATACGCAGCGCTGTTAGAGAGAAAAGCCGGTAATTCAGTGCGGTGTACAGTAAAATCACACTGACAGCTTACAGTCCAATAGGTAGAATAAATGTGTACACATAGAATAGGTATATATATATATATATGTCAGTGAGACACATATATGTATATATATTACTATTTATTCCAGCGCTATACAGCTTGAAAGCCGGTAATTCAATTACCGGCTTTTTCTTTCTCCTTCCTAAAACCCGACATGATTTGAGACATGGTTTACATACAGTAAACCATGTCTTCTCTCCATTTTTTTTGCAGATTCCACACTACTAATGTCAGTAGTGTGTATCTGCAAAATTTGGCCGTTCTAGCTCTTAAAATAAAGGGTTAAATGGCGGAAAAAATTGGCGTGGGCTCCCACGCAATTTTCTCCGCCAGAGTAGTAAAGCCAGTGACTGAGGGCAGATATTAAT